>NC_143021.1:178577344-178659844 GCF_055824585.1 Amblyomma mixtum | reverse complement strand
GGGCGAACGATTTCTCATCGACGTCTTATGTGTGGCACATCTGGGTCGCGAAGGCTTACGCTTCGCCCCCCGCCTTTTCTGCCTCATTAATTGCTTTAGTATGTTTACTGTGTGCACCGTTTGTTTACTGCGTTGTCACTTTTGCCGTAGCCAGAAGGAAGGTACAGGCACTGCAATGGGGCGCGATGTACGTGCAGAGTTTGTCAAAAGTTCCCAGGCCGCACGTTCTGCTTTCGAACGTTATAGACGGGCGCCTACGCCCCCTGCTAAGCTGCCATGGTCCTTAGGGATGGGGATGAAACTCCTCCTAACCCTCCACAAACTTTGAACTTCAGTGGGATCGTTAATAATTATCCGCCGTAGGTGCTAGACTCAAAAGCAGACCCCTGTGGCCTGGGAACTTTTTACCTTCATTGAATGCACGTTCTGGTCTTGTAAGCACATCGGAGCGTTCTAAAACGCACGTGAAGGTGAAAGAAAAAGAACCGAAACAGCAAGTGGGGTGCCAAGCTTTAAGCCGCGAACGAATTTTTTTATAAAAGATTATTTTTCTGTCGCCGCCTCGTATATAAGCAACCTGTACCTCGAAGAAGCACCCTGTAACGTTATTAGCTGTACCAGGGTATCCAAAGGCCTTAAAATGATCAGCTCCAGCTTTGGTGAACGCCAGGGTGATCCCAAGACATTAGCCGTTTTAATGGAAAATACAGCTGTATCGTACCGGTACTCACCTATGGGGCAGAAACGTGGAGGCTAACAAAGAGGGTTCAGCTTAAGTTAAAGACAACGCAGCGAAGTATGGAAAGAAAAACGGTAGGTGTAACGTTAAGACATCGGAAGCGGGCGGAGTGGGTGAGAGAACAAACGCGGGCTAATGGCATCCTAGTTGAAATCAAGAGGAAGTAGTGGGCTTGGGCAGGGCATGTAATGCGAAGGCTAGATAATCGCTGGTCCTTATAGGTAACGGGGTGGATTCCAAGAGAAGGCAAGCGTAGCAGGGGGCGGCAGAAAGTTAGGTAGGTAGATGAGATTAAGAAATTTGCAGGGATACGGTGGCCGCAACTGGCGAAGGGCAGGGTTAATCGAGAGTCATGGGAGAGGCATTTGCCCAGCAGTGGGCGTAGTCAGGCTGATAATGATGATGAGTTTCGAAACTCGGCGCTTTGTGGACTTGCTACGCATCGAATCTACGTGAGACAAGTGCTAACCATTCGGAACGTAAACATCTCTATAGTCCGGTTAACCCCACGCAGTTCGTGTATTATAACGTCATCACCTCATATTCACGCCCTCCTTTTCCTTACCTTTGGTTCCCCGCCTACCTGGGGAGTAGCAGGCCAGGATTATACTATTAACAAAAAAGAGTACAGAGGGATTAAGCTATCCTCTAGACCACTCTCTTTCTTAGAAGGAAGTGCGCTAGAGGACAGCTTGCTCCCCTTTTACTCCCTTACAGGCGTATTCGTGTATAAAGTGTCCGTTACCGCCGGCCGACCTTTCCACCTTTCATCACAATGAACTTTGCTTTCTCATGAGCACTCTACCTTAGCGTTAATCTGGAAGGCGTAATATCAGTTTGCAATTTGCCAAAAGCTTAGCTACGCGCTTAGCACCTCGTTGGTTGCCATGTAGGAGCACTGGATGAGAACTAGCAACTTTCAACATGCACTGCATTGTTAATTTGATTTGCTAATGCACTTCAAAGCAGTACAAGTGTCCACTTGACGTGAACCTGCGGCTGCTCAATTTCACTCTTGCATGCGCACGTCGTTTTGCTAAAAAATAGGGCCTGTCCAGTTCATAGTTTAGGTTTACGTTTTACGGTCTTTATCGCCCAAAGCGACTCACGCTATGAGGAACGCCGTAGCGGAGAGCTGTGGATAATTTCGACCACCTGCCCGCTGACATCGCATAGTACATATGGGCCTTTAGCATTTTGCTTCCATCCAAATACGGCTGCCGCGGCCGGAATCGAACCCGCCTCTTTCGGGTCAGCATGCTGAGCGCCATACTCGCCGAGCCATGGCGGCGTCTCCAGTACTTGGTTGGATGTACCTCCTTCAATGGCCAATCACGACAGCCGAGGAGACAACTGTCAATGCGACGACCAGTCGGAAATCAAACTTACGATACGAAGCTTCTTTTATCTTTAATATCGAGTCATATTTCACGACGATATCCACCCCTCGTCGTACTCAAGTGCGGTTTGTGATTACTTGGCCAATAATTAGTCTGCGCACGCACTGCCTAAAGCGACTGGCTCGTTGGCGGTAGTAATTATGTACACCCGGCCAAATCTAACTGGCTCGGGTGCTGCATCGCTAAATGTACCTTGTAAAAGCTTCTTTTCGGCTACACCGCTGGCATATTCATGCTGTAATTTGACTCGTGAGATGCCATTGCTTGTTTTTTTTGTTCATATAATGTTTGAGTGGAGTACTTGCGTAATTAGATCAAAGTTATCAGAAGTATTCATTGTCTGCCACTACGAAGAGCCGAAACAAGCCGAATACACAGCAATGGTTCTGGTGGCGCATTTGCGCTTACTCTGGGTAAACGACTTGTCCGCCATGAAAGGAGTGTTAGTGTACCCAGAGGAGGAGGTCATGTGGACCAGAACCATTGCTGCGTATGCCGATTGTTTTGGCTCTTCGTAGATGCGGACGATTCGGATTTCTAATAATTTTATGCAAGCAGGCAAGTACTTCACTCATACATTATATGAACAAAACGGAACCACGAAATGCCATCTTAGGCGTTAAATTACAGCACGCATATGAAAGCGGTGTAGCCTAAAAGAACCTTTTACAAGGTGCATTTAGCGATGCAACACCCGAGCCAGTTAAAGATTTGGTCGGGTGTACCATTATTGGCGCGGTTACCAATAGCGTACCATTCTTAGACGATAGCATTTCAATAAAGGCGTTCTCGTACCGCACTCCTTACAACGGGCACGAGTATTCAAAGCGTTCGTCGGCGGAAGGGGTAACGCAAGAGTTGTCTTGACGCAGATACAATGTATACCGTACGTCCACCACGCGTCTCCCTTTTCATGGGGCCACTATGCAGACTCGTAAGTTGACACAGTTGCGGCCACCGGGGACGCCTGAAACAATGGCTGCCAGTCGGAGCCGGTTCTGCGTGGAAGACACGCGCCTACACGAGCTGTCATTGCATATCGGCTGTCAGGATCCACTTGACAGGCGAGGTACGGGCCATCTCGATCGGACTCGTGTTTCCCAACCGTACACGCTTCAGACGCCACGGTTACGCAGAAATACGTAGAAATTCTAGGAACCTGAAAAATGAAAGGGTTAGCAGCAAATTTGAGTAGCCAAAGATAGAAAAATAAAAATTAATAAAGTGGCAGAGATCGCTGCCGTTCATGGTTATCAGGCTGCAATCACCCTTTCAGGCTCTAGTGAGCACCTCCTCTTGCCTACCTGCTCGCATGGAGTGACTACATCACCCTGCAAGGTCACATAAGCCGTTGTCCTCCGTCACATATCCCCCATTTGACATTGGGACACCAAATGACATCAAAAACTCGCAACTTAATTCCCGGACTAGTTCTCCTGCCAGAATCCACGGGGCACCTCCCCCCCTCCCACCCCGCTTCACACGTACAGCTAACGGTGTCAGGGAGGCGCAGGCTATAACAGCTAGCGCTGAAAAGAGAGACAAACATGCTCCGGTGTTAACACGTGTTGGCTTTTTTTTTTTATCCCCTGCCGCTATTCTAACTCGGAAAGGAGCGTACAGATTTGTTCTCAAGAAGTGCAGTAACAAAAAAAAATGGAACAAATAGCGGCATCATCATTATCAGCGTGACTACGCCCACTGCAGGGCAGATGCCTCTCCCATATCTCTCCAATCATCCCTGTTTCGCGCCAACTGCGGCCACCGTATCCCCACAAACTTCTTAATCTCATCCGCCCACCTAACTTTCTGCCGTCCCTGCTACGCTTGCCTTCTCTTGGTATCGAATTCCTTACGCTTAACGACCATCGGTTATCTTGCCTTCTCACTGCATTCCCTGCCCAGGACCATTCCTTCTTTTTTTTTTTTTACTATATGAGCTCATTAACCCGTGTTTGTTTCCGAAGCCAGTCTGCTCTCTTCCTGTGACTTAACGTTGCACCTATCATTTTCCTTTCCATAGCTCGCTGCGTTGTCCTAAATTTAATCTACGCCACCTTCGTTAGCCTCCACGTTTCTACCCGATATAGGTGAGTACCGGTAAGATACAGCTGTTATATATACTCCTCTGGTGAGGGATATCCATAAACTGCCATTCATGATCGGAGAGAGCCTGCCAAATGCGCTCCACCCCTTTTCTAAACTTCTAGTTATTTCACTCTCGTGCAATAACTTCGCACGGGGTCAAATCCCGCACGAAGTCAAACGAGCCGTGGAGTCGATATAATGGAAACGCCCGCGAAGCCCTTGAACAGCGTCGTTATTTATCAAAGTAGGCAGGAGGCTTCAGGCAAGGCCATTTGATGCCACTACGTAAAATAAACGAACCTCCTTACACTCCCGCTATAGTGCACTACTGCACCACAATGGCGTTTCTCATGAATGAAAAATTCTCCCCCGCACACCGGCGTTTACGCCGCGAGTCCTTGAGCGTAGTAGTACGTACTACGCCATGAGAGTGTACGCTGGAAGCCAGTAAAATATGAAGAGAAAAAAAAAGGGCGAAGGATTCACCAGGGAAGGAGGGAGGGGTCGTAAGATGACGCAGGGCCGCTTTCCGGGGCCCAAACGGAAGACAGCTGACTGGAAGAAAACGTGACTCTATGTGGAAGCCGAATGCGCCGGCGCGGCGCACGAGGAGCGAATCTGGAGAAGGCACAGATGTGAACGGGAGGAATTAAAGGTTAATAAAAAAGATACGGGTGTAGAGGGAGGGGAGGAAAGACGAAGAATACCCGATTGTACGCCGAGATTGCCGGGAAAGCGAGGAAGGAAGGGAGATGCGCGTGTGTGTGTGTACGGACGGCGGCTAAATGAAGAAAAGTGGGGCGAGGGGTAACAGGAGAGGGGGTAGTTGGACAGAGGGCGCAAGCGTCGCAGAATGCCGGCAACGTATACGCGTTTCGTAACCTTGAAATCCGGATCGAATTCTCTCCGGCACCGGAAGCAACTCGGCGACGGCAACTTTCCCTCGTCTTTGCGTACGGTTCGCTTTGGCTTAAAAATTGCCGCCACTTCCACCCTTGGTTCCCTTCTTACCCCTCGCCTCTCTTCTCTTTCTTCGCCATCCACGTCATTTTTTTTTCTTGTTTGTTGCTTCTTGTACACAACCGGCGCCCGGTTCCTCACAGATGCTCGGAGCCGCATGCCGTGGCATCTCCTTCCCGCCACATTTGCTTTAACGTCACTTTTTATTTTTGTACGTTCCGCTTAACTTTTCGTCCGGCTTGTTTCTCGCCGTTCCAGGAAAGCGAGGGTTGCGCGGCCCCAAAAATTTTTCGTTGGGATCGCGGTGACCTTTTATAGTACTTGAAAAGAACAGAGGAAGACGCCAAAGGGGGGAAGTTTGAATTACCGCGACAAAAAAAAAAAGTAAACTAGAAACAATTTTACAAAGTAAAAAAGTGCTCGCTTTATACATTCACCTTAAAAGATATTCCCCGCCAAAGGAAATATGTGCCGTAGAGCTTGTAGGCTTCACGAACGTGGGGCGAATTTAGCTGCGCCTGGCTTGGATGGCGGTGACGGGGTACGGAGCAGGGGTTAAATGCGGAACGGAGCAGTTTTCCGTGTAGCCCGGTCAGGAAAGCCTTCGGTCTTCGTGTTTCGGGGATTCTTTAAATGTGCGTGGGTGTGTCACCAGTGGAAGGGGTGGGGGCTGAAAGGAAAAGCCTCGCTAGTGACGGCGTTGTAGCATGCTGTTCGTTACAGACGACTTTTTCGAGCTTTGTGGTCCTCTCATGTCTTCTTTTCGCTCGTGCGTATGCAACCTGGACTCAAACCTGCGCTTTTCCCTATGAAGCTGTATAACGTGACCGAACTTTACGATCAGCCTCTTCAGAACTTTAATAGTGCTGACCAGAGAATAATTTATCAGTCAAAAGAAGCTGTCCCATGTCATTTTTCGTTTCCTTATATTCTTTTCATTAAATATAATAACGCACAGTCATAGCTACTCTTATCGTTGTGGCATATTATGCACTACCGGCAGCAGGACTAAAATAAGAATTCCATTTTGTTCGCGACAGCTTCTGTTTATACTGTTAATTATTTGCACCGGCATTTTTGTTTGTGTTTCTTTTGTGTTTGCCACTTTCAGTGTGTATTGTTGCATACTCTTTGATACTTGTCTATTTTTGTAACTTTGATGTATGACTGGCCGTCATCTTGCTGTTTGCTGACTACTAAGGGGTCGGGACCTCGTCAAGCTCTCCGAGCTTTTAGTCCCGTGCTCCTCCTTCTCAAAGGAAATAAAGGTGATTGATTGATGATATTGTAGACGCTGGGTGCTCACCGGTGATAGAATCGGTACAAGCTTTCCTATGGCGTGGTGATCGGCTTCTCCGGGGCGATATGATGGGAACATGGGTCTTGGACTTGACCTTGTGAAAACAAAATACCTGGTGCCGTGATGCTTTTCAGCCTAAGCTACCTGGGCCCATTGCGCTAGTAAATGTATCATCATCATATATTGTATACGGTGCTGTGCTTTCAACTTATTTCAGTGAGCAGAAGTTGGGCCATGATATTTGAAAACGGTCAAACACGCTTGACTCACAGGGAGCCAATCGCATTAGAAGCTCTTGGTTCAAACTTCATATCGCATCCGCTTTTTCTTGTTCACTTGAGGCCAGAGCATCGAACTGTTTATTTTTTACCATGCTCCCTTTTTTTGCGACTGGAGGAGTCAGTGAGTGAGTGAGTAATTGATTGATTGATTGATTGATTGATTGATTTAGCGCGTGAGTGACTGTGGGTGTCTAACGCGAAGCAATGCCTAAACGCTGCTCCTCTTCGAGCGTATCGCCGTCGGCGAGCCACAGTTTAATCGTTGCTTAACCGTGTCGAAACGAACGGCCTTCATAAAAGGCCGCAGGATTAAGTACTCACCTCCTAATTACTGGGGTCGAGCATCGTTGAACGCGATGAAGGCCCTGGCAGACCTGCGCGCAAGCCTCCTCCACCTGGAAATGAAAGAATAAAAAAGAAAACAAACGAAGAGTCACGGTCTCCGCCTGAATACACACAAGAAACAAACAAACACGGAGTCAAAACAAGGCAACAATCACCGCGTCGCGTGTCGAGTGAACCCAACACCTCCCCGCTTGTTTGCATCCCAATTAATGACGGGTTAAGAGGCGCACGCACGTGCAACAAAACAAGGCATGCAAATCGAGCGAGCAGCGCTGCTCTCAGTGAAGGGAGGACGGGGGAGGAGGGAAGGAGGAGGGGGGGGTGGGGGGTTAGAGCGTTAGAGGCATATCGCTTCGTCTGGACAGCAACACCCGCGCTGAATATGAATGCCGCTCGCTCGTTTAGTTAGTTGTGCTTGCTTGTAGCCTTACTGAGGATACGACAACTAAACAACAATAAGAAATAAGGGGGGTAACTAAATAACCTGCGCAGAAAAAAAGCAATAAAAGAGAGCTCTTTTGTGGGGTGGCTGCGTCGTCCGTGCGGAATAAAAGGCGGGGGAATGCGACGGGCGTCCTTGTTGATTGTTGATATTTAGGGTTAGGTTCCCTCGTCCTTCCCTCCCCCCCCCCCTCCCTCCCCCCTGCACCGTAGCACCGCACAGTAGGGAGCGACCTGCCCCGCCGGTTTCCTTATTTATGCGTCGCTATGAACCTCACAGCCGACGCCGCTTGCACCCCATTCAACGCGCGCCCGACTCTTTTTTTTTCAGCCTTTCTTTTTTTTTCCTACTGCTTTCACCGTCTGCCGCGTGTCTAGGCTGTTATTGTCGCCGGCGCGATCTCTAGCTGCGAAGACCTGTCACAATGTATACCGCTCACACCCAATGGGCCGGTTGCGTGGTGGTGGTGGCTCTGATTGCCCGTTCCCGCGGCGCGAGCTTTGTGCGTTGTTGACCCGCGCGCCGCCTGGCGGCGTTATTCATCGTTATTTGTTGTTCGCTTCAGAAAGGGGTTCCTCCACTCACGCTTTAGTAAACACAACCTGGCGCCGCCACCGTCTGGGGTGGTGGTGGTGCTGGTGTTCGGTGGTGGTGGTAGTTGCGGAGGGGGGGAGACTGACCCCGTGTGAATTCGGGTCGCCCAACTGTCTGTCTACCGGTGCGTCGGAAAGTAGGTCAACGACGATGAGAATGCGGGGTGCGGAACGATGACGGTGGTGATGATAGTGAGTTCCGGGTTGTTTGCTTGTTGTTGCTTTTGCCGCGGCGCGGATCTGTTGCGAGCTTAGGGGACGTGTTTGTGTGACGGTATTCAGGGGTTTTTTGGGGGTGGTATTGTAAGCGCCGTCGGCATGACGTGCAAGGTCAGTAGATGCGATTCAGGTGCGTCGGATTTTTTTTTTTTTTGCTCTTTCACGTTCTAGGTTCCTTTTTTTTTTGTTCACATTGTTTGACAGTGATACATGTATGTGGGTACTGGTAGAAAAAAAGAATCAGTGAATGCGTGGTTGGAGAAAGTGCAAGCGAGACTTAGGCATAAAGCAGGCGGGATTAAAAAGAAAAAGATGGCTGACATTTATTTCCTTTCGTATTTCGCTGCTTCATTCTTTTTATCGACTTTCCTTGCCTCAAGCGTTGCTTATAGTTGTCTCCTGATCTTGCTTTCTTACAAACGTTGCTTTCTTTTTCTTTTACCGCTTTTCTTCTGTGCTCCATGGCTTGGGCGGTGCTAAACAAAAGCTCTGGGAACTTTTCAGAGCAAGTATAAGAGCCACGCTGCCTGCGTCAAAGGTGGCTGTCGAGCGAGCGAAGGAAAAACACGTAAATAACCTGTTGTGTTCACTGCGCGATACCTTTGCGACCTCGCATTTTTTCCCCCTTACTTTAGGACAGGGCGTAAACACCACAACATCAACAGAATCAACAACACCAACAAAAAGAAGTAAAGTTGAAACAGCGTCACGGTCGGCTCCAATCTCGCCGGCATGCTCTGCGTATGCGGTTATGAATTTTGTTTACGCGGAGTGAGTGAGAGAGAAACGCAACCTACGTGGGAGCGGCGTTGAAGGTTGCGCTCCGAACACACGGAGGAAGGCTCTCCTCGAGACGGTTCGCATGGACGGTGGGAGTCTGGGGTGAGGGCGCGGTGTATAGAGGAAGAGGGAAAGGGAAGCGGGATGTTTTAGTGGGCCGCCTTGTTTACGGGCACTTGTGGCCCTGCTACAAATCTCTCCGCATCTGGTTGCTTCCTACAGCTATGCGTACAACCTCCTCCTCTCCCGCTCGGTAGAGGCTTCCCCCCCCCCCCCCCCCTCCCCGAGAGCCGGGCCCATATGCTCCAGATGCTCAGCTCGGCGCACCTAGTCCCTGCTGCAGCGTCTGCCTGCCCGCTCGGATGAAAGTAAAATCTCGCCGGACGGGGGAAGTCCGTTGAGAGACGCAGGAGATGACGACGTCTTGAGTTTAGTGGGCCAAGGTCGGCGTTGGAGGAGGGTTGTGTCGGTGGACTGGGTCACACTTTTTTCGTGCGCGCGCCCTGGGCTGCGTATAGTTGAGAGGAGAGCGGTGTCTGTGCAGGCGTGGATTCGACGCGTCCGTTGGCTTGCTCTTCCTTCGTTCCGGAAGTGGCCACTTCCGCCCGCAACTTTTACTGCCTGGCGGCGGCGTCGCCGTCCTCGATGTTTTAGCCATGGCTTCCGGTTCACATCCGCGCAACGTAGCTTGATGCAGCGTTTGATGGGATTTCTCATTTTATTTGTTTACTTTTTCTTTAGGATAGGAGAGCGACTGTCAAGAATGCGCAGTGCGGCCGTTCGCGCTGACGTGGGTGTGTAATCAGCTGCCGTTGCCCCCTTCACATTCCCGGGGATTTCATGCCGCTATATAGCCCACGTTTTCGACGCGCGTTTTGTAAGCGAGCCGTGCGAGTGGTCGGTTTTTGGTCGATCCATCTCGTGTGGAGTCGTAGCCTTGAATTTTGCACTTCACCCCCCCCCCCCCTCCCCCCCCCCCTGCCCACCTTCTTCCTCACCCCGCCCGTAGCTTCCGGTGATTTTCCGCCCTCTGTTGGCTGCTGCGCGACATGTACGTGGAAGGAACGGCGGGAAGTGTTAAAAGGCAACTAGGCGTTCCTGTCAAACTAATTCCATTGCCCTCGATGCGCCGTCCATCTGTTTTGCCAGAGCATTCTATAGCTGGCAACATTTACTTCCGGTTCCGACTTATTGGTTGGCTGTAGCTTCGGTGTGATATGCGCATGGGTCATTTACTTGGCTCCTAATCAAGGCTTGGACGCCAGGTTTTCGCGACAATACTTTCGCGTCATCACTGCAGAGCTTACCTGAAGACCATCCGCGAATTTATAGCCTCTCAATCACTGCATGCGTGACTGCATGAGGGAAGTGTAGGTTATCAGTGTCCAAATTGTCCAAATGAGCTTGCAAGAAGAGGAAGAAGCGGTACACGAGGAAGGGGATAATCTCTATGGAGTATACATGGATCTCTATAGGCAACTAGTTGGGGGGATTGCCATTGTGCATGCATCAGTTGCACACAGTGCTTTCGCATGTGTAACTGTCAATCATTTTATTAGTGTCGCCACACAGGTGTTGAGCCCTGTTCGCAGTTAGGTCTAGGTTGTTTTTCTCTCTAGGTTCTTTCTGCTTTCATAAGCACTTATTTGCCACAAGTGCGCGCGTGCTCTCGTACGAACGCCCGGCGCATGTACTTATATATTTAAGCAAATTTCCGCGTATAATGAATTACGTTTCAACGGGGATACTGGTTCAGTCTGCGAATTGCGTGTGTGTGTGTGGGAATTTGCCTCGAATCTGTCGCTGCTTTATAGGGCACGCTTCGAATTCCTGTTATCATCGATCACTTTGAAAAAGAAAGTCGCGAGGTTTCCCTTTTTTTTTTATTCTTCCGGACTCGTTTCTGTTAGCGCTCTTGCATTAGTGCAACGCATATTCATTAGATCCTTTACGTAAAAACCGGCTCAAGCCAACCATAGAAAGAACACTTCTATAAGAAGACAGCTTCAAATGGGAAGTACGACTCGACGTCACCGCTGAGTGACGCCGACAGAAACACTGTTTTTGAAAAGTTCGCCTTGTAAAATAACCCCTGGAGGTTAATTTTTTCTTTGGGACTAATTGTTGCAACGCGCGCTTTACATTGCAGTTCTTCTTTTCGTTTCGCAAGTCGATTTCCTTACTGCAAAGCGGAAAGTTGGGCAAGTTGGATAACGTTCATGATGTAAAAAATATAGCGCACAGGGAACACACGGGACGGAAAGTAAACGACGCAGACAAGCGCTAACTCGCAACTGAGGTTTATTGCTGACGCGCGCAATATAAGGTAGTCACTTTAAAAACATAAAACAAAAACAACCACAAACAGTCCCTCCTGGAAAGACCAAGTCAGAGGAAAAAATTGAAATTGAAGCATCAGGCGCCACTCATCGCTGTGGAAGGTCAGTTAAAAAACCATTATCAAAAAAGGAATTCAATGCAACGCTGAGGCTAAAAAAACGATTTCACAATCTGCCAAGTTAACAGAGGGCTCACTGATACACGGATTCCGACATTTCCTAATATGGTATGCCTCCATTATCTCGCGTACACGCTGATCTCGATGTCTGAAAAGTATGACAGTACTAGAAAAAATCGGTTTACAAGTTTTCCCCTTCTGCTCTTCTTTTTTGCTACATTCCCGGCAATGCTGAATTTTGAACGTTTTTAAAGAATGCAGCTCAGGTTTGAATTTCATCGTTGAGTCACCCAAAGAAGGGGTGCTACAGTTCTTAGACTTGTCGTTGTCCATGTGCAAGGATCACATTTGCTGGACTTACAGCCCCCGTTCTGCCAAGGCCCTTCTTAATTTTGCTTCGGGACACTCAAAAATCGTGAAGAATGGTATCGCGACGTCCTGCATTAAGGCAGCCATCACCAAATCGTGCATTCACTCCTTCCAAAAGAGCGTCTCTGCACAGGTGAACAGGCTCAAGGAATCAGGGTATCCCATGCATGTCATCTCGATGACGTGCGGCAAACTAGTGCGCTGGATTAAAAGGGCACAAAAACCCCAAGACGTTGGAAGGGAGCGGCAAAAAGTCGGCGTGGTGCCCTACGTGCATAGAATGGCACATGGGTTAAAGAAGGTAGGGAGCCGCTACGGCGTCCAGGTGGTTTTTTCCGGGCCAAGCAAGCTGAGCAGTTTATGCTCTCAGATACGGAACAGGCAAGAAGGTGTTGGAGATAAGCGAAAAAAGCGCGGATGCACCGTTAGGCACCGCGCCCCGTTTGTTCCCTGCAGCTTGGGTGTAGTGTACAAACTACCGTTGTCCTGCGGAGCTGTCTATGTAGGACAAACGGGGCGATGCCTCAACGTTAGGCTTGGTGAACACCGTAACTCCCTAAAAGATCATTATGGCAATCTTCCTGAGCATTGCCGGGAATGTAGCAAAAAAGAAGAGCAGAAGGGGAAAACTTGTAAACCGATTTTTTCTAGTACTGTCATACTTTTCAGACATCGAGATCAGCGTGTACGCGAGATAATGGAGGCATACCATATTAGGAAATGTCGGAATCCGTGTATCAGTGAGCCCTCTGTTAACTTGGCAGATTGTGAAATCGTTTTTTTAGCCTCAGCGTTGCATTGAATTCCTTTTTTGATAATGGTTTTTTAACTGACCTTCCACAGCGATGAGTGGCGCCTGATGCTTCAATTTCAATTTTTTCCTCTGACTTGGTCTTTCCAGGAGGGACTGTTTGTGGTTGTTTTTGTTTTATGTTTTTAAAGTGACTACCTTATATTGCGCGCGTCAGCAATAAACCTCAGTTGCGAGTTAGCGCTTGTCTGCGTCGTTTACTTTCCGTCCCGTGTGTTCCCTGTGCGCTATATTTTTTACATCATGATTTCCTTACTGACTGATAATATACTGCAGTATATTATCAGCAAAGTTTGCGATGTCTTGTCTGCACTAGGAAAGCCTGGCTGATAACAAACAGTATATTCTTATATGCATCCCATTAGTAGACTGCAGCGGCAAGCTGGTAAAAAGTATTCAATTATCTGAGTATGGATTTCCTAAATTCCAAAGTCACGACAGTAGAGTAACTTGAGTTGCGCGGCAATTCATCATTCTTTTCTAGGTTTGTTCCGTTCTCTAGAACCTGCTGTGTGAATTCTTCTTTTCTGTGATCGATCATTTGTAGTACTAGAACAAATTAAGCGTAGCATAAGATAGCAGTGATTTCTCATCGTCAGAAGCATCAAGAACTTCGACAGAAATAAACTTCCGGTACTATTATAAAGTGCCCTTCAGATGCTAAAGCTTTTGGGCGTAGATATATAGTAAGTACAGATGGAAGCACTACACAAGGGAATGGCGTGCGCTGGACAAATAAATACTCCACGAGGACAAGTGAGAAACATACTTCCTCTGTTTTTTTTGTTTTTTTTTTTACCTGAGCAGTTCTCCTAATTCTTATGTTATGTTGTTAGGCGCGCTGGTTAAAAATCATCCTGAGAAAAACAGCGTTGGCAGACGACGGACAAGGAGTTGTGTCCTCCTTGTCCTGCTCGTTTGTACGCCAGCTCTGTTCTTCTCAGAATGCTCCTATTCATGCGTGATCTCTTTATTACTTTCCAAAGTTCAATTTAGGAAGAAATTAAATAATTTCTGAGCGCAAACTAAGCGGTACCTTTCATATTTACAGGTCATACCTCTACGTGCGCACATTTTCAAGTTTCTGCTTGGACGGGCGCATGCGCAGACGTCTCTCAATCAGCGCATTCGATGGCGTTTCCTTGAGACGCGCTGTTCGTTCAAGTTCCTTTCCGTGTCCCCCCTTTCTTGGGGCACGGGAAATCCCCTACGCCGGGACCCCCGGCTTCCCCCTTCCTCGCCCGATTTCCTCCCCTCGTGTCCCTCTCTGTGTCTGAGTTATGGGCCGGTATTTCATGTCAGCTATTCAACCCCCTGCGCCCTTCTTGCCCCCTTTCTTGATGCAGGGACTACGCAGGGCCTGCTCTCCACTCACTACGCGACGCGCAGGGGAAAAAAATGAAACATCTCCAAGAGGGTGGAGGAAGCGTCTCCGGGAGGCGCAGTCAGTCAGTGAGTCAAGGTCGCGAAGCCGCTACTCTTGCCTTCCCTCTTTACACCTTAACCGGCACCCCTTGCACGGCCCTTGCCTTTCGCTCCATGCATTCTTCTTTATCTTTTTTTCTTGTCTTTATTCAGCCGCGCTCACTGTTGCGGATACCGTCACGTCAGCCGCGCATGTCGGCGACTTTCCGCTGTAGGAAGCGCGTGCGTGTAGTAGTAGACCGGATGTTAACACTTCCCGAAGCGGAAGTAGCCTCAACGCCGGAACATTTGGTATGGGGGGGGGGGGGGGGGGGGGGTCGGCTGCGGAAGACGCGCAGTGAACAGCGTTTCTTCATTCCTCGCCGAGCAAATCCATGATGTGTTCTGATCTGGTCGTTCGCTCACGCTGATCCTAGATGGATGCCCTAGGTTGAATGCTTGGGCGACAAGAAGTTCATGCGTTCTTTCCCCTTTTGCGACGCTTCCGATCTTGTAGGGAGAGCGACGACTCGTTCGTTGCTGTGTTCGGCTGCTTAGGTGCGGGATCATATCTGGGCCGTGGGTGGCCCTGTTTCGATGCAGGCGAAACACAGAGGTGTTTCGGCTCAGGCCCAGGGCGCGTAGACATTTTAGGCGGCATAGCAAACCTCACACCTAAACGAAAGACACGGAATACCCGCAGTACTGAACTGTGGGAAATACCTCGAACACGCACTAACTATGGTTACCAGATGCTACGTAATATGATCCCGTCGCTTCTAAACAAACGAGTTGTTTCATAGCCACAATATATTTTTTGTAAATATATCATAGCCACAACAATTGCACTTTCTACCTTTTTCTACTTTGCACCGTACATTGTATACTTCATTAAACACTCTCCTAATCTTGTAATTGTCTTTGCTTATGTCTTCATTTTGTACCACATCCTCCCATGTCTGATGCGTTGTGTTTGTATTCTAGTATTGTTGCCAATGCCATGTTTTTAGGGGCCGTGAACCCCGTCAAGCCCAGTTAGAGGCTTTTTGTTCACGGTCCTCAGCATCTGTAATGTTGATGTTGGAATAAAATGATGATGATGATGTAGGTAAAGCAGACAGTGGTGTGTCTTAGTGCAGCCTGTGCGGTGTCAGTGCACGAAAACCACCCCAGTTGGGCTAAATTGATCCGGAGCCTTTAACACGGCGCTCCCTTCTTCTTTCTTCCACTCTATCCTTGATCCCTTCCCGCACGGCGTGGTTGACGTGTCCACGGAGAGTAGGGCAGTTACTGCACATTTCGTTTCTTCGAAACCAATAGCTGTCTGCAGACTTTCTGCGGGGTAAATGACGTTGCTGACGTAATATGTCGGCCCGTGAAACTAGCGTGCCGATGCGCTGGGCAATCAGAATGCTTGCTGTCATGATCGACCAGCGGCTAATGCATTCCCTTACAAAAAAGTTTTAGACAGTCCATAGACTTCTGTCTATAAAGTCTATAGACTGCCTATAGACAAATCATAGAGAACAGTCTATAGGCAATACAAATGCCATAGACAGCCTATAGACAATCTATAGATTTATGGCCATACACTTTTAGTAGACTTGTGTCTATAGACAGTCCATAGGCTATGAATAGACAAAAATCGATATCTATAGGAAATCAATAGAGTCAATAGGAAGTCTATAGACCATTTTTACATGGGTTTACGCCGCTGCACGGCTGACGCAACCGTTGTTTATTTATTTGTTTCGTGTACCCTCAGAGCCAGAGGCATTATGGTTACGGCGGAAATGGAACCGACATCCCGCACACCTGGCCGTTCTTCGCTCCTTATCCTAGTCCGGATGCATGTTTTTGTGCAGAGGATGGACAATGAAGTGTTCGTGCACGTGGCTTGGAATTGACAGGATGTGTGTACGGATTCCTTAATACTGTATTCCTGCCACTTTTAAAATTAAACGAACAGTTTCGGCGCCTGATAGCCTTTCGTATTGTGCGTTGAGGTGAGCGTCCATAATTTCCGCTAAGGTATTATCAGTTCTCAGCTGTAATAGTCTTTCGTTCGACGTGTGACGGGGGAGGTTTAGTGAAATTTTTTAGGACTGCCTAATTAGATAATTCAGTTCCTCTCTTTTTTACCGATAGATTGCCCAAAGCGCACAACATGAAAACAAAAGATGCTTAAAATCAGAGCAGTTTGAAACTTAGTTGTTTCATTCATGACAATGAGCATAGTGGGCTAAAGAAATATAAATAATATTGCCCGGCCCGCACTCCATTCACTACAGTTTTCATCACCACCATAATAACTCCCGATTACAGTCATCACTAGTGCAAGAACGGCTGTTTTTTTTTCGAGATTTTGATGGGCCTGGGCCCTTACGCAAAACGACATTTTCTCGCTAACCAGGGAATGACCACAGTACGGACTCCAGTGAAAAAAAAAAAAAATGCGCGTGCCCCAACATTGGTAGCGTATTCATAGAGCACACAAAATTAAACGAAAATTTGCATCAAATGCGATAAGAAAGCTATACGTGGTATGATATAGTACGCTACTGTACGGCATTGTAGGGCACGGTACGGCATGGCACGGTACGGTACAGTATCGTGTTTTTAAATGTCGACTACCTGAGGTCAAAGTACACAGCTCGACTGGAGCTGAAATGCCTTGTTCTACCTATAGCAACGTCACGAGTACGTTGATTAAAATCTTGCTCTTTGCGCATAGAAATTTCACATAGGAGGGCACCATTCTAGACTGAAGAGCGGGAATGCACGTCTGCCGTCTTTCGCAGAACGTGCTACAATACTGCGCTGGGAAAGAATCTTCAGTAACAAAAACGGTGGGCAGGTAAGGTCAGGAGCTTGAAGGGAGAACAGTGACTCTCTATATATTATATCGATGGCGGGTCGTAATTTTTACACACATCCTCAGCTTCCCACACGGAAAAGAACACCGACACATATCGATTGCGCCTTAGTCGGCGTTTTCATGCGCGTTAGCATCCGCTGAGATATGCATTGGCTGATGCATACCTAGACGTTTGTTGTCGATATGCTCTTTCAGGGCTGGTGCATGCAGGTGGCAATGGTGAAATGTGTGGTTGCACACACGCACCCAAACCACAATTCGCTCAACATTCTCGTAAAGAAAACACAAGCATCCGGGTGGTAGGGCTTTCCAAACATCCGTGCGGCGGCCATTAGGCTCTGTTGGAAGCGAAATTCCCACACACATTAGCGTACGCCCATCGCTTTTGCAGAAAAGCTTCCAATGGACAGGTCTGTGCCGTGTGGCTAAAATTTACTATACCGGGAACTCCCTATGCCCGCAACTCTCTAAGCGAGAAAGAAGAGCGACGCCCAGCGGCTCGGCATCGCGCGAACTCGGCGTAAGATGCAATATGGCGGACGTATTAAAAGCTAGCGGAGAGAGCGAGAGCTGATGGCGGCGACCGCCGCTGCGCCGTGGGGGCGAAGGGCCTCATCAAACCGGCCATGTTGTGTCTTCGGGCTTTCCTCATTTTGCCCCCCTCTCCCCCGGAGCGCCAACTCCTCCTCTCCACTCCCATACTCACCGCCACCTACGCGCCATGCCCGCTATAACGCCCTGCAACCCAGCGCCGCAGCAGAAGCAACCGCCTTGACAAAAAACAAAATAGGGAAGAACAAAAGGCAAAAGATGGAAGCAAAAAAAAGAAGAAAAAAGGAACTACCAACCTGCGAGAGAGAAAAAAAATCGACGACGACGAGAGGTATAACTCCCTTTTTCTCCCTACCCTCCCCAGCTACGTCCTCACCCGCCACGTGCGGGCGGCTTCCAAAAACCTCCTTTCCCGTTTTTTAACCAGGCTGGCACTCCATTTAGTGTTTCTTTATTTCCAGAGACCCCTTCCCTTCATCCCCACGCGCTCTTCGTCGTCTTACCTTTTGTTTTTGGTTTTTCTGTATCGCAGCGTCCTCCCTGGGCGTCGCCTAATTTTTTTATGCCAGGCAATCCCGCTTTCCTCCCGCGCGCTTTTTAAACATTTTTTTTTGTCCTCACGCACTCTCCTTTGCGAGCAACGACGCCATCTTCTCATTGTAGAGGCAGGACGTCGCTGCATTTTTTAAAACGTCTCCTTTCCTCCTCGCTTCCCTTTTTTCCCTAACTTCTCTTCTGAGGAGCTTCTCTTTTTTGCCGCATTTTCGTCCTTTTAATGAGCGCTCGCCTTCTTTGTTGCTTCATCGAACGCTGCTCGTCGCCGCCGCCCGTCCGTCCGCCTGCCAGTGTATCTGTGCGTCGCCTTTCCCTAACGCTGCCTCCCTTTTTTCCTTTTTTCTAGAACCCAGCTCCCCTTTGCCGTTTTCTTTTTCCCCCTCGCCCTCGTCGTTTCCGTTCTTCCCCCGTCGCTTCCTGTACCGTCGCCGGGATTTTCGGACAGCCACGGCAACCCTTCCTCTAGCCGAGGCCTGTTCCCCAGCCTTCCTTGTCCACTGCATCCATCGCTCCTCGAAAGGGAACTGCACAAAAAAGGTCCCTAAAAAGGCTCGGTGGGGGCTGGACGATACTCTTAAAATTCTGTAAAGGAAAAAGTTGGGACGCTTAGAGAAACTAGCGAAGAGAAACAAGAGGCCGGCCTCGATCCCTATTTTATCCTTGCTTTCGCCGGCGGCAGTGGCAGCGCGTGTGCGCCGCGTTGCCCACGCCGCCTTTTCTTCCCTACGCGTCTTTTTTCCCTTTTCCCCCCTTGTCGAACGCGCACGCAGCGCCGCCTCGGCTGCGTCAATCTGGGCAATTAAAATGATGGCGACCACGTGACCAGGTGACGTCACAACTGCAGTACAGTGGCGCCCCCTATTTCTCCGCGCTTCTCCTCCCTCTTCTTTCGTCATTTCCCGTACTTCCTTTAATTCCTCTCTCCTTTATTATTTGCTTAGCTGCCTCTATTTTTACTTCTCATTTTAGTGTTCGCTTAGTTCCCCCCCTCCCGCCATCACCAGTTTCCTAGCACTCTATGTGCGCTTTTTTGTCTAGCTTCATTTTCTTCGTCTTCGCTATTTTTTAAGCTCTCTAGGGAAGAAGGGAGTCCTGTCGCCGTGCGTGCTTAGTTCGTTTCGATCGACGGAATAATAAGAGCGGAGGAAAAAAAACTCCAAGACCTCTTGCCATACCAAAGCCTTTCTTTGTTTTGTTTTCTTGTACTCTCCGTCCGCTCTTGCTTTGCCGCTCACTCCTTAATTTTATTCCTTCTCCATTTAGGGAAGTTTTTGTCTTCCTCTAGCGCTTCTGTAGTAATTTCTCTTTTGCCTCTTATATCCCTCTTGCGTTTTTGCGGAAGGCAAGAAGGAACCGAAACTTCTTTACTCACACTCGGCGTCTGGCCACGGAGGAGGACGTGCGCGCAGCTAGGGAAGAAGAGTGTGCCCGTAGGGAAAGAAGGGACGAGTCGTCCCAAAACGTGCATATGCGGCAGGCGTTGACGGGAAGGAACAAGTAGGCGGGTGAGGAACAAACTGTGGCCGTCGCAGTCGAAATGAATAAACACTACGGGACGCAAGGAAATTCGGATTAGGCGCCTGAATTTTGGAGACTCTTGGGCCGCCACGCCTCCGCTCCCCTCCATCCCATCTATCCTCTTCCCTTTTCCCGCCATCTTCTTATCACACCCGCGTGTGGGGGTTCGGTGAGGAAGTTCGATCCACGCCGCAACCCTTTCATTGGTTTTGTCTCCCGTTACTTTCTTCACCGCTTTCCAGTGCGCCCGGTGTACTAACACCCGTCGAGCCATTCCTTTTCCCAGGATTAACAGTTTTCCGCAAGAAATGGGCAGATTTATTTTTCCAGTCGAAATTGGCTGAGCCGTTTGAGCGCGTAGCGTCGTTGCTTTGGAGAAACGCGTGTGAGCGCTCCTCGGTGTGGGCGTACCGTCTTCTCGCTTTCAGTTTTAGCAATGCTTTCCCGCACCGGGTTCACGGGCTGCCTTTTTCGTCGGTCTCCTCTTAGTTGCTTCGGTACACCGTTTTGATATTCACATTCCTTTCAATGTGCGAGATCATGTGCGCGATGCGAAACTTGATGTCGAAAACAAAAACAAAACAGCACCGTGATGTGGCGCTATACTTGTTTTCTGACCAGGGTGCGGATGCATGTAGCTTGTTCGTAGCGATTATGCTGATGTGCGAGTCATTAATGCTTTAAGAGAGACTGTTCTATGGCTGCAATAATTAACTCTCTACAAGGAAAAATTGAAGGGGACACTTAAGGTCCGCGTTAAGGGTATGGCGCTATAACGTAGTGGTTTAATGCCCCTATATACAGAACTGGTCAATCTCTACTTAACATTCATTGGTCCCTGGGAGTCCTCATACCACTCCTAGCGCAGTGGTGCCGCAGTTAAGCGATTCGCTACTGCCCCGATGATGGCAGGTGCTGCCGCCGGTGGAATTTGCGCGACTCAGGTTGCTCTTCCCGAGCTACCAATCATTAATTTAACTGCCACCTGCCCCGGTGGTCAGTTTGCTCACAATCCGGTGAGCGGGTTGGGATGACGCCAGAAGGTCACGTGACTTAGGTTGCTTCTCAGGGAATTTTTCGGGGATTTTTTGCTCACAGCAGACGACGCCGACGACGACGCCGGATTTTATGCCCCACGAGCTCCCTAACGCTATCGCGTTCCGCGGTGTCGCATTTGCGAGAAGCGAATGACGCTTTCCTGCATCTTTTGGCGCTCTTGGTATACAGTCGAACCCGGATATATCTAACTCAAGTGTTTCGAATTATTGGCTATATCGAACACACGATTATCCCGTTGAAACTCGTGCGTAACTATGGTAAAGTCGAGCAATATATCGAACTACAATTTCGCCTGGCGTTCGATATATCGAACCGCGCGCCGCGCCCCTGCAAGCGTCGCTTCTCCTAATGGCGCTCTTAGATCACTTATCGCACGTGGAAACGAGACAGCCGCGCGGTCTTGGACACCTGCTGGCAATGCTGACGCTGTGAAACCGTGCGAGAAGGTCTATGTGAGGTTTGCTTTAGTGTTGCCCCTCTATCTCTAGTACGCACTTTCCACGCCACATTGCTGGCATGCGGTGAAGCCGACCTAAATAATGCCTGGAAGTGATTCTCGCCCGGTGTGCATCGCTGCCGAAGGCGTTTCGGTAACCAACTGTGCATTAACTTTAATCTGTGATTAATCTATTCATACTGCACTGGTAACAAGATTAGACATCTTATCGTAGTAGTGGCTAGTTCCAAAGAGCCGTCCGCTGGGGCTTTGATGCGAAGCATGTTAGGCCTATAGCAACGCTTAGCGAGCGATACGCTGCTAGACGCGCGTCACTAGCGTGGATGCAGCGTATTCTTGCGTCTAGGTTAAAAATAAGTTCATCTATTGCCTATCTTTATACATCGAATTCTTGATGCATAGAACAATTTCTCGATCCCCTTCGAGTTCGATACACAGGGGTTCGAGTTTATATATGCAATCCGCCTGGTGCAGGTGGTCATTGGGCAGTGTTCTAAGAAGAGATGCCACGCGGTCTGAGCGAGCTTTTTTGTGCAAAAGAGGGATTCTCGAACGTACTTCACAGGGTAGCAGGGTCGCTATCGCAAGTTTTGAGTTTATTTGCATACTACACAAAGCGGCCCTGATCGTTCTCGAGTTGGAATGAGTCAAGCACGGATCTTGAGCGAACAAGCTCTCACAATAAACAGTTTCGCATTGGAGCACGTTTTTCTGCGTCCTGGTTAGTCGTCAGCATCCGCGGCTGCATACGGTCAGGTAATGCACGCAAGCCCTGCTTTCTTGGTAGTATGGATGGATGCTAGGAGCGCCCCTTTTGAAACGGGGTACTGCAGTGGCGGATTTCACCAGGCTCTGTACGGATAAGCCGACGAGCGCCGCCATCTATCAGCCGTCAGTAGCGAACATCACATTACTCGGTAGACTATATTAAAGGGAAGCTGAAATGGTTTTTTTTTATATAATTCGAGGTTAGTCTGGAATTAGAATGTATGAAGCTTTTAAATAAAGCATACCGAGTAGTTTTGTGCTAGCTTTTAAAGTAGCGACGTAATCACCGATTAAAACAGCGACAATGATCAAGCTTCTCCTCACTGCGCTGAAGAAGTGCGGGGAAATTCGTGATGACGTCATAATTACCGCAATTTCGGATGTCCGCTGCTTTCGCCCACACACTGCCGTGCGTCGCCCGATGCCGCGGAACAACGCGTTGGTCGCGTTGGTTTTCTTGCTTAGAGCAACCGTTTTCTCTTTAACTTATAGCCCCCAAGGTGACGTCATCATTGCGACCTCTGCGCCGCTGCTCTGCACTGCAGAACAGCCTTAATGCCGACATGGCCCTATTCGGCGATTGCATCACCATTTCAAATGCTAGCACAAAAAGATTTCTCATGCTTTACCTCCAAGTTTAACACATTCGACCGTTTGATACTCGAATTCTGAAACCTCTTCAGTTGTTCCTTACGCAGGAATGCATTTAACGTCTCTCTGTCCGCAGATTTCTGGTCGTCCATATGTTCATCCATCCATTTGTCCACACTATGAGAAAACTCAAAAAAATAAAACACTTGCGGAAAGGCACAGATCCGAGTGGAATTCGAACCCACGTTTTTCAGTGGGAGTGGGATTCGAACCTATGCGTTCAGCTATTTTCGCCGGCCTGATCAGACGACACTGTTGCCCCTTTCACCAGGCACACAGGTGTTATAGAAGCTGAATGCAAAGGGCACCTGTCGATGCAATAGTTAGCTTGTAGTTAGGCCGACATGATCAACAACAGCGTTGCTACAAACTGGCGCTAATTTCGTATACAACGAATAACAAGAAAGCTCATATTTATACAAAAGACGCCGTATACGGGAGATAAATTTTACCCGCTTCTGAATGTATGATATCCTTACAAGATGATTCAATAGACTACTTGAAAACGTTGCAGCTTTTTAACAGAGAGATACGCGTCTTCGACGTCCCGTCTATAAGCCACGGGTGATCACCCCGTACACGCAGGCAGTGTCTCACGCATTGTGCCACCTTCGTTGCAATTGCATAGGACGAGGCCCATCGTAACACGAGCACGGGCGAAAGCGGCAGCCGCTGGAGTCCCAGGCTATGGCTTCCGGTGGATGTAACGTCACACCGTTCCCGTGGCTATATCGATACCCAATTTATACATCTTACGGGCATCTTAAGTGTAAATTACGGCTGATTACACATTTTTTCATCTAATTTCACACAAATCCGGCGTTTTCTGACCATTCTGTGACAATTTTCACTATGCCATGACGACTTTCGGTGGATGTGACGTCTAACAGTTCCCGTGGCTATATCGACGTCCGCGCTATTTCGACGCAATTTCGACATTTTTTGCCTATGATTAATTAACTAATTACTCTACAGTCATCAAGCTCGGCTTCTAGGTTCATTTTTTCCTCCTCTATCGGAAGCAACCATTGGTTTTCTTCTATATTTATTAATTCCCGAATTAAACGCGTGTGACACGCCTTGTTAAAGGACGACAATATGAGCCATTAAAGGCTTTCGCCTTAATATTACTCCTAAAAAGGTTGCCGCGGTCGTCCACCGGCTAATACAAGCACGCATACAAAACCAATGTAATGTACCAAAGATTCGAAATTCCCGCAATAATTTTAGATCCCCGAGCGCCATGCGGCTTGCGGTGGCAGTCTCGTAAACTAAACGCGTCTGCCCAGTTTTGCGGGGCTTGGGAGCTACAAAAATGACGAGCCAGCGTCGTCAGTGGCTGCACTTCTGGAGGAGGGCACAGAGCTGCTGCGAAAAGGCCAACTATAATCAAGTTTTTCTTTCGTTAACTTCATTTTTAGCTTCCCATTTCAGCCAACTATTGCGCGCAAATGGCGAATGGCATGCGAAAGTCTTTTTTTCTCCTGTACACCGTGTGACGAATGGCTCAATCTGCCGCAGGACCGGGCCGTCTAGATGCGCACACTTTCCTCAGTTAGTCCCTTCTCGTGCAGTTGGGTTTCGGTTCTTTTATATATTTATTTTATTTAATCTTTCTCGACGCCTCCACGCTCACGCCGAAGGATCGTTTCCACGTGAACTCGCATCGCTTATATGCAAGAAGCGCCTGGTGTTGAAACAGGCGTGCAAACCAGCATGGCGAAACAGGCAATAACCAGACGCTCCCGGGCAGCGTATATACCGAGCTGCTTTCGTCGTAAAGCAGCGCGGAAATGAAAGAAAAAGAAGAAAAAAAGAAAGAAACAGACAGCAGCAGGTGCAGGGCGCGGGCGAATCTGGCGGAGGAGCGGGCACGTAGGGAATGGTTGCTTTTACACGTTGGAGAAAATCAGAACGAAGAGTCACCCGCCAGGCAAAAAAAAAAGAAAGACAGGAAAATGCAGGTGAGAATAAAAAAAAAAAGAATTGCCAGGAAAATGCGGCGCACAGCGACAGTCGAAGCGCGAGAATATTTGAGAAAATGGCTCGACCGTGTTCGAGGCGGGGTCTAGGCGTTCGTGACGCCGAGCTTTTGTTGGTGGGTAATCGCATTAAAGTCTGGTCGCCGCTACCATGCCTTATTACCATCGCCATTTTTATTTTTTAGCTGCAGATACGATCGACCTGTTTCGCAAGTAGGACACGTGTGAAGATAGCCTCCCACGCTGTTCTTACAACTTCTACGTTTTCGAGGATCATCTTTTAAGACTGGTTGGTAGGGGTTTAACGTCCGAAAGCGAATCAGGCTATGAGAGACATTGTATAGTGAAGGGCTCCGGAAATTTCGACCACCTGGGGTCTTTAACGTGCACTGACATCGCACAGTACACGAGGCGAAAGCCTTTAATTGCTCATACTGTCGTCCGTCCGTTAACAAGGCGTGTCACACGCGTTTAACTCGGGAACTAAAAGAGATAGAAGAAAACCAATGGTTGCTTCAGACAGAGGACGAAAGAATGAACCCAAAATCCAAGTTTGATGTCTGTAGAGTAATTAGTTAATAAATGACAGGCAAAAATGCCGAAATTGCGTCGAAATAGCTCGGACGTCGATATAGCCACGGGAACGGTGTAACGTCACATCCACCGGAAGTCGTCACGGCATAGTGACAATTGTCACAGAATGGTCGTAAAAACGTCGGATTTGTGTCAAAATAGAGGGAGAAATGTGTAATTAAGCGTAATTAACACTAAATATACCCAGAATATGTACAGTTTGAGTATCGCTACAGCCACGGTAACGGTGTGACGTCGCATCCACCGGAAGTCGTCACGGCATAGTGTCCCCGGCTTTAGTCTCTCAACACTTTAGTTGCCAAAGTGTCCTCGTAATTTTACGCTCTGAGATTCGGGAGTCTTGCCAGAATTTTTTTTTAGGCTACGCGTTCGGATATTCACTTGGGGCTCTTGGCAGTACCGAAGAGGGGGCGAAGAAGACGCTCGTAGCTCTTTGCGTGGGCAGCATTTTGACTGAGGCGGATGTGTAGAACCCTCAACTGACCGTCGTGACTGCGGGAACCTCACAACGTGGGGAAAATTTTGACCGAGAGAATTATTACGGAGTCACAAGGCTTTCAAGTTATAGGACACTTTCTATGGTCTGACGTTAGCGCGTGGCTGTCAACCTCGTGATTGCTCTCACGTCGTTAATAACCGTTATTATAATGGAGCTACAAAATCAGTTATTTTAAACAAAGCGTGGCGATCTTTCTTTGTAAACAGCGGTAGCCCCGGTGGGTTAATCCAGGATGGGGCAAGGATAATCTACTGCTTTCAATGCATCGCTTCTTTCACTATATTCACTCCGTTTAATTCTCTTCCCCGTGAGCCCCCGTAGTGGTCCTTGTATTCTTCCGGGCTGTCTTCTCGGCCTACTACTTTTAAAGGGATGGCATTTGAAACATCATCGGGGTCAAAATTTCTTATCGGTCACCAAAGTCGCCCAATATCTGGAGAGAAGCGGCTCGTCAAACCAGAAGTGACGTTGCTAGTGGTAAATGCATTAACAGCTGTTCATCGCATTCTCAACTCATAATGCGACTAGGTGTCCCTGTGAATTTTTTTTTATTTTCTTCTTTAAGCTCGCTTGGTTACCATGGGTAATTGTTAACCTCATGTATAGTGTACGGCATACTTGCTCATAGACACAGTGTGCGCCTAAAAAGAGACGAGCTATCCTGATTGTTATCCGTGTGAGGTTCAGTGTTTAAAAGTCTTCTCCCTTTAATAACTGCATCAAGTAAGGACCTCTGCGATGGGTATATGCCGCCGTTTCCAAGAATAATCATTGCGTGTATTTTAATGATCGAAATCTACCCCGGAACTTAGGCAGAGTATATACCTTGGCCCTAAAAGGTAGTGCACTAGAGGCGATCTTACTCCCTTTTACTCCCCTACTTACTTCCTTTTTTACTCCCATATAGGCTAATTCTGCCTCAGAGTGCAAAGTGCGAGTGAAGCGAACGGGCGCAATTGTCGAAAGCTATCCGTCAAGGAAGAGACCTTGGCTTTTTTTTTTTTTTTTTAAGGCGAAAGCCTTTAATGGCTCATACTGTCGTCTGTTAACAAAGCGTGTCACACGCGTTTAACTCGGGAACTAAAAAATATGGAAGAAAACCAATTGTTGCTTCACAACAGGAGGGAAAAAATGAACCTAGAAGCTAGTTTCGATGACTGTAGGTTAATTAGTTAATTAATTACAGGCAAAAATGTTTAAAATGCGTCGAAATAGCACGGACGTCGATATAGCCACGGGAACGATGTGACGTCACATCCACCGGAAGTCGTCAGGGCCATAGTGACAATTGTCACAGAATGGTCAGAAAAACGTCGGATTTGTGTCGAATTACATGAAAAAATGTGTAATTAAGCGCGATTAACACTAAAGATACCCGGAAGATGTACAGTTTGAGTATCGCTGCAGCCACGGGAGCGATGTGACGTCACATCCACCGGAAGTCGTCACGGCATAGTGTCCTCGGCTTTTGCCTCTCAACACTTTAGTTCCCAAAGTGTCCACGCATTTTTTTTATCGGCCAATGCTGGCATTCGTTTCCTAGATATAACGACAAGCAAAGACATATAGTTTGTGTAGACACTTCGCAATGACTTCGGCGAGTCATTTATTCCAAAAGGAGTATAATAAATGCTTTCCAAAGGCACCTCTCAGTGAGTTGCCTTTGAGTGTCCGTCGATGAGCGGCCGTAATTGCTGGCATCGTTAATTTCCCCTTCAGTTATCATTCCATAACGATATACCTGATTCGCCTCTTGTGTATACCGTCTACATGGCAACCTATCCTACCTCCCCGATCAGACAATGGCCCGCACAGCCTCGCTTTGAACACTCCGTTTAGCCCCTCCTCACCCCCTCTACTCTTCCCCTACCCCATGCCACCGACGCACCGCCCTTTCGGGCCCCTGTTTTGTCTCGCGCCATCATTGACAGGGTTTCAACCTTCGACGTGACGCCTGATTGGAATATATGAAAGTGGGCGAACGAAGAGTCCCTGCGAGCAAAAAAAGAAAGCGCATACAAAAAAAAAGAAAGCGATAGATGGTATGAGCCACACAGCTGGCTCACTTCTCCTCCTCTCTCTCTCTCTCTTTCCCCAAACCCTCCGTCGCTTTCTGCGAGAGACATTAGCTGATTGCGGCTGCGCTGCCGCGCACGTACACAGATGCACTTGCCCGCCGTGCCGCCAATGCCGCTGACGACAGAGCGTCGCTTTCTTCTATTCCAAAACGGCATAACGCGGGACGCTCATACCCGCGCACGCACGCACAACCCCACGGCTCCGCCTCGCCGCTGTTGAGAGCGCCCAGCGCGCCGTGACATTTGGAGCTCACTGCCTACTCGGAGGGTGTATAGGTTACCCTATACATGGGCTGGCTTGGAAGCCGTTAACAAGGCGCGTGCTGGGGAACCGATTGTTGACAATTGGTGTACTCTTTCTTCGGAAGCCCTGATCTCCCGTCTACAGATGCCCTTAAAATGTCATTCTTTTGGAAAAACTACCAACTAATAGAATAAGTTGTTCCAGGACCAGGAGATTGTATCGATTACATCGAGCAAACTTTTTCTTCCTTCCTGCTTGTAATGGTTCGGTTTGGTTTTGTGTAAGGGGTTTAACGTCCCAAAGAGACTCAGGCTATGAGAGACGCCGTAGTGGAGGGCTCCGGATAGTTTCGACCAGCTGGAGTTCTTTTACGTGCACTGACATCGCACAGTACAGAGGGCAAAACGATTGTCTAGAACACGTTCATGGCGTGTTTTGGGATGAGCGGGAGATATCCAGCGATAACAAGGGTCTGGACGTAAGCATGTGCAGTTAAACACATAGGATTACATCGCCATTTTTTGCCTTCCTGGTAGCAGCGGCTTTCGGAGCTGCGAAACACGCAGTTCGGTCGCTCTATGGATGTGTTTTACCCTCTGTTCATGGTCCTCTAGAGTTCTGCCTGCATCGAAATGCGACCGCTCCAGATGTGATCGGACCAGCGCCTTTCCGCTCAACAGCCGAACACCATAACCAGCTCAGCCATCCCGGCGGTTTTTTGTAATGTTCATGTTTTAGTTTATATACTCACCTGGTTCGATCATTGTAATAATGAGGAACTCCCCCCTCTTGAAGCAGACCCTGTGCTAAAGTCGCCTGCTCATTAATGAACCCTGCCAAACGAGCATGTCACTTTGACGGGTTAGTAATTCGCCCATATTAGTGACCAATCAGAGCTGCGCTGCGAATCCAGCAAAGCGGCAGGACAGGATGAGTACAAACACTGTGCGGACTTATGAGGGACTAAAGAGAGGTTACGAAGCAAGTGAAAAACTTTGAGATCACTGCGGCAACCTGCACTGGAGCATTGCGAAAGCAAAACGTCCACATACTGTATCGACGTCAGCGGCTGTTCTGACGTCCATGTGCTATATCGACGTCCAAGGCTATTTTGACGTCTAAGTGTGGTTTTTCGCGTTTTTTCGCGTTCAGTTGTTGATGTCAGTGCACGTTAAAGAACCCCAGGTGGTCGAAATTTCCTCAGCCCTTCACTACGGCGTCTCTCATAGCCTCAGTCGCTTTGGGACGTTAAACCCCAATAAACCTAAACGTAACCTAAACTCCTCATCAGCCAAATTTTTCCCGTGGCAACATTTTATCACACACTGTCTGTCACAAAAATTCTTTCGCACATAAATCTTGAGAGGTCGACGTAATCGTGCGGACAAAATTTACGGACACTTTTGGCTGAAGGGAAAGAGCCATATAATGCCCTCGCATTAATAAAGGGATTCAGCAAGCGGACAAGAAAAAAGCGCCGTCATCCAAACTGCGAGACAATGGCGTCTGTCATGCAGAACAGCATAAGGCATGTGTTTCAATTTGTTCCGACTTTGATACGCTCAAGTTTCTGATGATGTTGCCTGTAACATCCGCAGATGTTATCATGCTTTTTGGGCGATTACTCCTCTGCTTCGGGCGATTATTGGCTCGCTATTTATTTAGCTTAGTTTCCTGACATCAAGCGATTGCAATACTGCAGCGACCTCTTTGTGTTTGTCCTTGTCTCCCTCCTTCCTGGTCTTCGTCGCGCAGTTTTCATTGTTTGCTGCGAGGCGAAGGCCTATGTCGAAGTAAATGGGAGCTGATCATCTCGGGCGCTTCACTGCGTTGGAACCTTTTCATAATCGTTAGTTCGGCTTTGCCTCAGTGCTGCATGCCTTACTAATGGCGGAAGAGCAAATTCTTAAAGCACAATTTTATATCCGTAGCTCGCGTGTTTCACGAAACGCAATTAGTTAAGTCGTTGTTGTGACAACTTCGAGTTTGCCTGTAAAGCATTAGACATGCTTGGCCAGCACCGTATGCTTGTTTTACTGGCAGCCAGTGATGTCATTATTAGTGCGAAGTGCTCCATGGGGAAGCCAACTTAAGGAATTATGCCAAGATATCACTTTTAAGCTGTCTTCACGACACTACAGTCTGTCCAACGCTAGTGGCGTCATTTGTCATCCGTGTTATGAAGACGAACAGCTACCGTTCATTGTGCTGAAAAATGTGTGGAGAAGCCCATAGTACCAGTAATGATCGAGCTGCATTAACTACGAAGCTCAGGTAAGTTTGCTCACTGTCTATAAAGGGTGCCAAAATTTTGAAGTTTTGATTTTAAAAGGACATAAATAGGGAGTGTTTCCGCTGTTTATTCCGGAACATAGCTTTCCGTTGTTGTTTCTGTGAATATTATTTCCTATTGATGAATTAGCGTTTGTTTTTTGTGTTTTTTTTTTCCATGACATATTACGGTATTCACGCGCGATGAAAACTCACCGAGTGTTCACGCTTTCTTTCTGGTCATCTTTAGCATTCGATTTACCTAAATGTCCCGACTACTTCATGGCTTATAAGTAAATCACTCGGGATTATTATTACTACTATTTTGTTTTTTACCAAGGTTATACGTGATGCACCGGACTTTACCGGGTTTAAAAAAGAAAGCGCTTGCGAGCCACCTCGCCCGAGGCCCTAACATATGCACCCCCGCTTTTTCTCGAAAGTTTGACGCAAGTGCACGCCTATTCGCGCGTATCTGCATTAACCTCGTCTCGTCTAGGCGCTGCCCTCATCGACCCCTTGCGTCTCGAGCGAGGGAAGAAAAAAAACTCATTTTCCGCACCGGCGGGGCTATCCAATCAGGTCGCGGTTTATCGCCTCTACGGACGGCCCCTGGCCTAGCCTTCGGCGCGGTAACTTTTCGGGCACGCAATATAGTTCGCGAAGCAGCCGCCAGGGGTTTTTTTGTCATCTCTTTCCTGCCGAGATTCCTCGACGTCTTGACGCCGTTTGCGGTGCTTTTTCGCGCCATAAACTTGTATTTTCCGTTTGCATTCCCGCTCCAAGAAAGTGTGAGTATGTATGTGTGTGTAGGGGAGGTGGGTATAAGAAGGCGGCTCCCTCCAAACTCATCATTTGTGGCAAATCTGATTTGGCGTCAGGGTTCTCCGAAAATAGTGTCGAGACGTCCGATTGGTCTAGGCCCGCGTGACGTTCGGGCGTGGGCTCTAGCAGACTCCGAAAAGGTGGTTTTGATCTCGGGACTAGGCGTAGGCCGATGTTGTACCGCTCCGTAGATACGCGTTGTTAGCGTGCATTTGTAAACTTACTTTTCTAGCTTTAACCTTATGAATAAAGTCTGCATTTCCTTTCCTTTCCGTATGTGCAGCTCGTTCAAGTTTTATTTTCTGTCTGTGCCGTTTGCGTCATTCATTTTGAGGAATCTTGGTAAGAATGACCACGCTCATTCGCTGAAGCCCAGACATACATGAAAATTCCAGCGTCAACGCGTTTAGTACGAGAGATCCAGACGATAAAGTTATTCCTCTCGCTCCTAGACGTGCATCTCCGAATTAAAATGCTCTTTCCCCGTTGGTTTAGCTGTTTATCGGCAGATTTTCCCGGTTGCTAAGTCGGTGTTCTCGCGATTCAGCTCGCCTAAGTAATGGCGTTGCCCACCCCAGCTCGGACAAGGAAGAGGTGTCTATTACGCGCGCCGCCACCTGACAAATGCACATGCTGTGGTCAATCTGGAAAAGAGCGCATGACATGCACGGATGCGCAATTAGTTATTAGTTAAATTAGTTAATGGGGCACCAATTCGATGCCAGGGAATCGCCCAGGCGGAGAAAGCGGCGATTGCTTTGGCGATAGTTTCCCGGAAGGCCTCGTGTGTAATTACGAACTCTCGGACTGCATGTTGTAACTATTACCAGAGGAAGGATTGGTAAACACACAGAAATAATACTAAGAACTAAAGAAGGCACAGTTTAAATCCACAGTCGCATGGGCTCCAGGGCACTCTACGGATGTTGGAAACGAAGGCCCTCACGCCGCTGCCAGCGCGCTATTACGCCGGGTCCCCCAACATTCGCAAGAACATAATTATTCTGAACCGTTCTTAAGCTATAGGGATTTACTCCAACATTTGAGATTAACGAGGAAAGTATGCGCCGAACCGCACAAAAATCTAAACAGAGAGCAAGGGGTCAGCCTAAGGAAACTGCAATCGAATACTTATATGAATCCCGTGAAATTCAGCTGCATGTTTCCAGATTCCTACGATCCACATTGCGTCTTCTGCGGTGGTATGGGCATGCCATACTTATACCATATGGTACGGGCATGCCAGAAAAACCCCAGCTATAACGAGAATCAACAACCCAGCAACTGAGGACTGGGAGGCGGCGATGTCCACCTCACATTCCCAAGACCGGACATTTCTGGTGAACCGGGCCAGAGCGGCGGCAAGAGTCAATGGGCTCCTGGAATGAGGGCCCACCCAACCATTCTGTGCATTAAACGTTTTTTTTCTCTCTCTCTCTCTAGATGCGTGCCGCGTCAAACAAAAAAAAAAAGCACAGAAATCGAGGGTTGATTTTCCTTTTCGGAAACTACACTTCCTGCCGAGGTTATTACGGCGAAGCTGGCTTAGCAATTAGGAGAAAAAATTTGGTTAAGTTGGCTTTCCCACGTTGCACGTTGCCGTAGTGATGACATCACTGACTATCATTAAAATGGCGAAGAAGGGCTGGACTTGCATACAGCTGCTTTGCGTCTGGACAAGCAGTTGTCACGGGAACCTCGTAGACATATTCCGTTTCATAAAACACACACATACATCCACATATTCTGTTTTAAAAATTTGCTGTTCCGCTGTAAGTAGACATAATGCACTGAGGTGAAGCCGGCTTAACACTTCTGAAATGGTCAAATCTAGCGTTTTGCTGCACAAGTGAAGGAACGTCTATTTTTCTGAGCTTCAACAGCGCGGCCTCTGGCTAAATGAGCTCGGTTAACCCTACACCGGTGTCCCGCTTTACCGGAGGCGGACCTACAGCGCATGCGCGGTCGGCATCCGGTAAATCGGTATACTTCTACGCCAGTATACGTCTCCGTTGTGTTAAAGCCTGTATTATGTGCAATGAACACGTGTTTGGGAAATGAGTCAGATGATGGCTCGCCAATAGACGATATGCGAAATTGCTTGGCGGTCTGGCAACACCGCGCCCACAACTTCCGGTTTCCATCTTGGCCCGGTCGAGCTCGTCGAGCTGGTGCATCGTTTGCTATGCGTACTTTCTTCTTGCGAGTGGAATTTCAACAGGCAAGCTTCAGCTGCTGCGTTGTTTTCACAGCTGATCTTCGACCAAATGTAGGTGCTTTCAATAAGCGCCAGCTTACTCCTACCGCATCCTCAGCTTCGCTTGAAGTCTGGCGCTGATGATCGCAATAATCGGCTCTCGAAAGTGGGTTGGAAAGTCGAACCGTGACCGTGTGCTGTTGTCGTTTTAATGCTCGCATTAAAGCACCAGTTCAAGCATCACGCATTATCATGGCTATTTTATTTCCAGGTGGACGTGAATTCATCTGGTAGGGTAGCGAGCGGTTATTTTGCAGTGAGTGGGCACGTGTGTTCACAAACTTCTGTGATAGTGCGAACTTTCGTTCGCGCCGACGCCAGGAGTTTCGTGCATTGCATTATAATCACACAAGACCCTCGACCAGCTGCGTAATTCGATTCCTTTACTGTAATGTGCAATGCGCATCTGCGGTTTTCAACGTCACCGTTTCAGAGCCCGGCGTCGGTTGATTTTCGCTGCAATTCGTTGAAACCGCGTCTTGCTTAAGACGCAGTTGAAGCGAGTATTGCGATGTTGTCAATCGATATTACCAAAGGAAAGTGGGCATATATAATTCAAAATGTAAGCAAAGACGCAGTTTTTTTTTTTTTTTTCAGATAAGCACTGAGCTACCGCGGCGGCTTGATTAGAGAAAGAGCGTACAGCTGTAGGTGCCTGCACGGACTCGATACGCTGGTCAAGTTGTGTGTGCAGGGGCGAAATTAGCATGTTCGGTTGCTTCCGAAACTTAATTAGCTTACTCCCAAACTTGGACAAATGGCTTTGTTGCGAAGCAAGCTGTTGAAGCTTGCCACAACGATAATAAAATCTGATGGCCTGAAGCGTTTTCAGAACACTGTTGCACGAACTTTCTAGCTTAGAAATGCGTCCCGCCTTCATAATAAAGTAGCTATATTATTCGCTTCTTCTTTTTTTTTAGATTTTCGTCGCCGCAGATATGGAAGGTATTAATCCTCAAGAAATAAAGCATTCGCACCTCAGTTTTTATACGTAGGGTGTATTGCTTCACAGACTGTTTCAGCTAAAGCTTGCATATCATATTTATCATGAAGTCACCCGTGACCCAGTTTCCTTTTATGCTTTATACTTCCCTAACAATAAACCTTATGATTTCAGGTATAGTCATTTTCAAATGCCTTTGATGAGAACGAATTATGGTATGCAGCACATTGATTACTTAATTCCTGATTTACTTAATAAACACCCACGTATTATGGAACTTCTGCAGCAGCCTCGTTCCCCCCGTAACTTCAAGAACAATGTTAAAATGTACCTTCTGTCTCTGTCTCCTCCATAAAGTGTCCAGTTTCTAGTTTTTTTTTTGCTTTTTTTTTTTACTCGCTGAGTGTATGTCCAGCTTCGCTATTTTTGGCTTTGTTGTCCTAAAGACGTAGGAGGCATGCGATGCGGTTTTCATTGTTTTTGGTTTGCGTGCTATTTATCCCCTTGCCTGTATGTTAATTCTGTGTATCTCATTGTTTGCTATTTCAATTTTTTTTTGTCCTAGAGACATTTTAGCTATGCGTTGTTGTTTCCTTCATTTTTCATTGCATCTGTGTTAATTATGTGTAACTCATTGATCTTTACATATAATTCATGTAGTACGTATGCGATGTTGTTACTTTCCTTGTTTTCCTTTGTGTACTTTACTGTGTAATTTGCCACCCCCCTGAGCAATGTAACGGGTGACGGGGCCACGTCAGGCAAAAAATGAATTGCCTTTTGTCCCGTCACCTCTGACAAATCGTTGTCAAAATAAACTTCACTTCACTTCACTTCAAGACTCCTAACGCGCATAACATATGCGTATGGTCCAGAGAGTTTGTTCGCCCTTCAAAAACTAATTGAACGCGGGAAAAACTTAACTGAACACGTAGCAAACTAAGCAGTAATCGGCATATGGTTCTTCGAGTGAACTTATTTCGCCACGGCACGAGCGATTGGCCCGCTCAAAAAAATTACCTTCTCTATTACGTTGTTCAAGTATGCGTCTATATATATTCACGCCCTACCGGGGAGTTGATAAATGCACGAAATCGGCTTCTGATTTTGATCAGAGACAACAAAGGCTGTGGTCCTTATCGTAATTTAAACGCAAATCACCTCGAGAGATTTGTCAAAAATCAGCGCAGAAAGCGAAAGCTGCGCACTGATCCGCGTGCTGACACATGATACCTCGCATGGCGTTTTGTGTTACTAAAACGTTGGGACGGAGTAAAAAAAATAGAAAAGCGAAAAGCTGGAACGCACCTAGTTCTGGCACGCACCGTAGTGTCTTTTCACAGTGGAGAGGGTAGCGCAACACTGCATCGGCATTTTACTTTTCAAACGAAGCGCAGCCGTTTTAACCCAACGCTGGGCAGCGGTTTCGTTTTCTGTACCGTGCCAACATGGAGGACTTAGTTCTCGGAGCGTCGAGAGATGGCGCTGCGCATTTCGCATATCGTCTATTGGCGCGCACCAACTTAATGGCTGGTCTTAGCGGGATAAGTTGCGCTGATATCTTTCGTAGATCCATGTCACCGAAAAGGGGTAAGTCAAAGCGCAATCCGAGACCATTCGTGTTTGCTGGCCTCTCGACTAGCTATTACCCGCGTCGTCACAACTGCACTAATCTGTGAATTTGCTATTTCAACCAATGGTCACTGAGCGCACGTCATTGATCGAGCTCAGCTGCACAGATAAGGTTTATGGTTTATGGGGTTTAACGTCCCAAAGCGACTAAGGCTATGAGAGACGCCGTAGTGGAGGGCTCCGGAAATTTCGACCACCTGGGGTTCTTTAACGTGCACTGACATCGCACAGTACACGGGCCTCTAGAATTTCTCCTCCAAAGAAATTCTAGCCGCCGCGGCCGGGATCGAACCCGCGTACTTCGGGTCAGCAGCCGAGCACCATAACCGCTGAGCCACCGCGGCGGCAGCTGCACAGATAACTTAAACAACAGTTTTTTTATTATTGGTTTGTTTTTGGTTTACAATGCATACGTAAACCAAGGACGAGCAGGCAAAAGGCGTTAAACAACACCTGACTAAGGCCTGCCCTCCTATACAAAAACTCGTCTCGTCTGTCGTCTCGTCTGTCTCTGAACTCGTCTGTCGCTTTCCTAAACAACCGATTGTGACGGAGCGTCCCTGGTGAGAGAATTTTGCTCTACTGGCTATCAAAACGCCCATAACGAATAACGATGTACAACGGGGACACCAATATGCTGTACGTCTGATGTTAGATATTGCGACGTATCGTACCAAGGAATAAAAGATGGCAGAGATTCGAAGAGCAGACAGGACGATCTTTGCAGTGGAACTTAACACCGCATCAGCACACCGTGGTGATGTATGTACGCTGTCCCAGAGAAGCTAGCTTGCCGATTCGGCTGGATGAATAACCAACAAGCCCCGGAGGTTATTTCTTGAAAAGGGAATGCAGTTGTACCCCTTTAACACGACCCCTATGGATGGCTCGAATTGTGGACAGTTTTTCTGGGGACCAAACTTTTTCAGTGTATTCAGGCATAGTTACTGTGCAAACACACTGTCCGGACAATAGACAGGGTGAAACCGCATGGAGCCCATTGGGACCTGGTATTTTTGTACTGTTAATATCCACAACGCTGCGAACAAAAACTGCAGTGCCTCTACCAGATGTTCCACCTTTTATATTCTGAGTGCGGAACACCAGCGATAGGCAGCGCAAAAGTGTATATGCCATAGAAATTATCTTTTTATTTGAGTGCAGTTTCTTGCTTTTAAGGGCGAGGTGGTCGGTCAACGCTCCGTAACATTACTCGCGTTGCATAAATAGGGGCGAACAAAATTTTCTTTGTGCGCTACGTTGAAACCTACATTCAGCAGCTGTCAGTCGAGTGAGTAGAGTTATTGGGATGTAAACAGTCGTAGCAGGGGATACTTCATCACACCAAGAGGCGCCATCACTCGTGTCATGGACCACTAGGCGCTATAAAAACGTGCTTTAACCTGCACCGCATGATTTTAAAGATAATGGCTATTAGAATAATACGCTTGGAGCTTCCAAGATTGCCCGACATCCACTTCACTGCCAGTCACTATGCACCGGAGCAGTCAGTAATCATAAACCGTTTTGTTTAAATACTTTTGTTTATCTTCATGCTTCGTTATTACGGGCGACTCGCTTTAAGGACACTTTTGCTCTTGAATCAAGGTTCGTATTAATGGGGCGCGACTGTGTACTCTTTTGTTGACGCTGTTCTGATAGTATCAGAATTTATTGAGAGCTGTCGTCTGTTAGCGCCCGCAGATGCAGACTTCCGCGCTTAAATTCCGCGCTTTCGCGGAATTTTCAAGTTGTCCTAATCGAAAAGCAATAATTTATAAAATGCTGTGCGTTGCGTTAAAGCAATGCGGTTTTCAAAGTTAGTCGCTGTCGCCAACGGCGCAAAATGGCGCCCAAAGTAGCAGACGACGCCGTGGTTGTCACCACCGTGAAACGCTTTCGACTGCCGGAGAGTCGTGGAGTTCTCGAAGCGCGTCGCAGTCAATGAGAGAGAAGGCGCTGCGGCGGCGCCATCTGTGACCCAACCGGCGAAGCGTGGGATGCCCAGAGGCGCATCTGGGATGCGTCTCCAAGGCAACACCGCTCTGTTGTGCTAGGTGGCGCCCTTGCCGGAGCTGTCGCGTCTCCGACGCGATCGCGCTCCACGTCTCCGAATTTGGCGCGCACATTTCGCGCGGCGTTACTGGCGCTATAGACGAGCGTGTTTCTGTTGTGCCTGTACGTGTTTTCACTGGCTTTAACTTTACTAAGAAAGCTTTCTATAAGTGCTTGCTGCGCTGTCTGAGTGTTAATCAGTTACTAGGGTAAGGAAGAGTTAACAGCAGAAGTGTCCCGTGGCTTCCTACGTTTATTTTTTTTTGTTCCGAAACGTATCCTGAGGTTAGCCTTTTTTTTATTCTGATGTTTTGTTTTAACAAGGATGGTCGGGTTGGTTGTATTTACATTTTTTCCGACCTTACCTGTGTTTTAACTGCGTGTTGTCTTACAGTTGACGTGCATGATCATCATCTACTTTTTTTTTTTTCGCCGTTCGGTTCGTACTTATAATAGGTAACGCAAGAGTGGTTCTTTTTCGGTGAAAAGCGTTACTTTTCGGCACATGCTGATCACACGCGCTGTTGAATCGATGTTAAGCTTTGTGACTTTCTGTGAAATGCGGCGTACGGTACGCAAAAGCTCTGTTGTAATGAAAAGCTTTTTTACTAGCATATGAAAGTTCTTGAACAAATTTCAGCATAATAAAACGCGGCTTCTCGACCTTTACTCGACTGGAAAAGGTCATGACGCTGGCGGTAAGCAAGCGCAAAAAAGCACGACTTATTCTTGTTCAGCCCATAATCTGTAATATCAAAGCAGTCAGCATTTGTATCCCTTCAGAATGTGAACCAGACAGACAAGTAATACACACTTTGAAGACCATGGTTCATTCTTGCAAACTGCATTTTTTTTAAGCTGTATCAGTATATATACGTTTTTAATTAACTTTAATGTTGCGTAGTGACGTATCATTTTGTCACCATCCTAAATAATGCTTTGAAGAATTTTATAAATTCATACCTTTATGTGTTGCAATATAATGCTCTATTACTGTGACTAATAATTTTAACAAGAGGCGGTTATCATACCGAAGTCCTCATTAGGCGAAATACAAGAAGCCCATGTACTGTGCGATGTCAGCATACGCTAAAGATTCTCAAGTGGTCGAAATTATCCGGAGCCGTCCACTATACGGCACCTCTTTCTCTCTTTCTTCTTTCACTCCCACTTTCCCCTATTCCCTCGCGGCGCGGTTGAGGTGTCCTGCGAGAAGTGAGGAACTTACCACGCCGTTTCCTTTAAAAAAAAACAAATAGTGTAGAAAGAGAGGAAAATGGTTTAGATATACTATGAGAACCAAACTTCAACCAGCGGGGACCACCTATTCAAGAAACCACCCCAGGTTCGCGTACGCTTGCCCTCCCCAAATATCCAAACGTCGTGAAATTCTGGCGTGGTTTCTTATTATTTTTCTTCACACTTCTGAAGTTGCGAAACGGTGTTCCGAGATAACAGCGGCACCGTCATTACACCACCGCAATCATGCACCACCGCGTGTATATGCGTTACCGAGCACTGTTCACGACTTTTGAGCGACAAATTCGCTCAAACCGACGACCGACCGAGTCTGTTGTATAGCTCGGCACCCGCGACGCCAAATAGAAGGAAAACACCAGCGCGAATCCGTCGTCGCTGCTCTCTTTTGTCTCGTTGGTAGAAGCGGAGCTTCCGACGCTTGATTGCCCATACACGCGCAAACAACGAATCTATACGGGCGCCGCGCCTATTTGCGTTGATGCCATTCGGGGCCGGGCGCCGCGCTGATTATGTGCCGGGGACGGAGACGACGACAAATTTACGCTCGTGTTTCGCGATCCGTGCCATTCGCGCGCTTTTTTTTTCTCCTTTCCCGCGCTTTTCTGTAGATTCGCGGCACTGTACTCTACCCCCCCCCCCCCCCCCCCCCTTTTTTTTTCCGTTCCGCCCCCACTCCCGCCGAGTCATTGTTCTGTTGTCAGCGAACGCTATTCACTCAGTTCCCGTAAACAACGCGCGCCATTTCTGAAAGAGATAAGAAAACGAGAGCGAATTGAGAGGAGTCCGTGGGATGCTTATGTAGCGGCTATGCGAGACGTTGTGCTTTGTTACTTTTAGCTGTTGCCTTTATATCTTTATTGATTTTTTCTTCTCGTTGTTGGTTGCCCCGTAAGGGTTGTCGCTTGTGGCTTTTATCGGTTGTGGTCTCAATGGAGGCTCATCTACCCGTTCGCGTTCGTTTCTGGGCTAAATGATGCCGCCTGTGTCGGTAGCTGCGTTGTGTGTTCGCCGTGTGAAAAAAAAAAAAACACTTCTGGGGAAACGAGGAAGCCCGCGAAGCGATATGCCTGCTCTTGTTGCGGCGGCTTTTGTTTCTGTATTTTGTTTTTCTCTCCCCCCCCCCCCCCCTCCCCTGGGCGAGTGTCATCGATTTCGCCATTAGGCGTGAGTTTCTGCGGTGTATATACATGCTGACTCCGGGCATCTCTGGTCGGGATTTGATGCACGTTGCATTTTCGCTGCGTTTGAGACCGCTGCAAACCACTCTGTCTTGTTATAACTTATAAGAAAAAAATTATCCATTTATATGTAACTTATCGAAATATAAGTTATCTAGAGTTACATTAGTTGCATAAGTAACCTCTCTCTCTCTCTTGTTGATACTTGTAAGAAAAAGAATTGATCGATTTCTATTAGGGGTGTGCGAATATCAAATTTTTCGAATACGAATCGAATACGAATAATTGGTTCCGAATATCGAATCGAATATCGAATAATCAAGGACAGACGCATTTAACCACTTTAAAACATTATTTGAGCACCCAAGAACATCACAGTTCAACTGTGAGTGATGAAATGAACCCAAAAGATGTGTGTGGCTGCACAAAAAGCATCAAAGTCTCGAACATTAATCTTAGAGGAGTGGAAATATCAGAGACGATGGCTAGTACTCAGAATTGGTTAAGGCTAGCTTGCCATAAGCAAAAAAGCGCGTTGCTGGGATGAACATAAAAGGTTGTCGTGAAGGAAAACCGGCTGCTCCACATAGTCAGGCAGAAGTAATTAGTTCCCTTCTAGCTAAAGCGACTTCTCCAGCCACAAAAATGCCCTCTCACTTGACTCTGGGCGCCGCTTTATTGTTATGTCTCTGTCGATATTACTTGTGGACCGAAATGAACACCGGTGCTCGCAATAGAATATTCGGCTGGGTACGAATATTCGCGTCGGGTCGAATATTCGAAACAACACGAATACTTGGATTTCGAATCGAATACGAATAGCAAAATATAATATTCGAATTATATTCGAGAATTTCGAATATTCGCACACCCCTAATTTCTATGTAACTTCTAGAAATATAAGCTACGTAGAGTTACTTAGAGTTACATAAGTAAAAGTATTTACGCAGCCTTGGAATGCGAGCCTATTCACGCTTATTTCTTTTCATGAAAGCTGCTACTGATTACCTCTCTGATGCGTACGTGTGAATAGAATACAGGCTAATAATCATATACATAGCACGTGTTTGTCGCCGTCCCTATTATTACTTACTTACAGTACCTATTAATTTTGATTTTGCTCATCGAAGCATCATCAGCGCACCATCATTTCACTCGGCAACTCGAAGGGTAGTAGTACCTTGATGGCAAAAGATAAGTCCACAGAACGCGCTGTTTTAGGACCAACCGAATAAAAATTGTGATAATTTATGGCGCCGGCCATAGCACATTTTGAATACCCGGCAGGCCTTCAAAAGAATAGAGTGTTATGCAAGTGGGCATGGAAATAAAATACCATAGAGGGAGACTGTATCACGAACAAAGGGTTGAAATAAGAAGTCCCAACATTCCGGAATAACTAAGCTTTTTCTTCAAAGGCCGCCTTTAAAATAGAGACCGAGTTAGTTGCAAAGCATTTCGACTCCTTTTTCATTGTTTGGGCTAAAGTCTCCTTCAACATTACGAACTCAACCAGATGGTTGGACATCCGCCAAAGGTGTTCACGTTGAAAGAAAGCAGCAGTATGATACAATGTTATTCGCGCGCAAGTGGCAGACGAGCGGACAGAGTGAGAAAATTTATTGAAACCAAGTAGAGCAGAAAGAAGATAGCGTTCGTGGAATACACTGATTTCCGTTCCCTTCTGACACGCAAGTACATAGTTGGTCAAAAGTCCCTAGGCCACAGTGCCTGTTTAAAGCCTTTAGTGCAGAATTTACGACACCCCCGATTCTCCATATCTGCGGTAGGTGAGGAGGGGTGTCAGCCTAACCACTGATGATCTTGGTAGCATAGTATATACATACCAACTGAACGCCTAAAAAGCAATCCCTGTGAGCTGGGGACTTTTGGTCAACCCTGAATGTTCTCGTATATGCTCAGGATAACTCTAATTTTCGTTTTTTTTTGTAACTTTAACGCCTATCCTGCACTTTCTTTTGTAGGTGGCGCTACTGGGGACTTCACACAATGTGAGAATTTCGAACGGCTTTTAGACCTGCCGGGGGAGTGCGAGTTTTTTTTTTATTTGTTTTACTTAAAGAAAACAATGAAGTGTTCTTGTCACCGCTTAATGTGACAGTTTCGACGAGCACACGTCAAGGAGGCGAATGCTGCATTTTCTTCTGTCGGTTTAATACGCACAAAATGCGCTAGGTGCCTCTCAGTGACACCGGTTAGTTCTTCAAGATTGTAATGGCGTACTTGAAGGGCTAACTAACTTAAGTCACGCTGAAAAACTAGCGACAAATGTGAAAATCGAAAGTTCTCATTTTATAGCAAAGTAAACTTCACATAAATTTGATGTAAATGATGCGTTAGCAGGGAGAGCTATATACATGATCGAAAAATGGCACATTGCGTTTAACGTCCCAAAGCGACTCAGGCTATGAGAGACGCCGTAGTGGAGGGCTCCGGAAATTTCGACCACCTGCAGTTATTTAACGTGCACTGACATCGCACAGTACATTTCCGGAGCCCTCCACTACGGCGTCTCTCATAGCCTTAGTCGCTTTGGGACGTTAAACCCCATAAAGCAAGCCAAACCACGGGCCTCTAGAATTTCTCCTCCAAAGAAATTCGACCGCCGCGGCCGGGATCGAACCCGCGTCTTTCGGGTCAGCAGCCGAGCACCATAACCACTGAGCCACCGCGGCGGCTAGAAAAAGAACAGAAAACAAACCAAACGCATGACTTCACTGCACAGAGGGACCAAAATAGTTTCACGCTTAATATTTCTGAGATTCCAACGCATGCAAGCAAAACTACGGCGAAAAAAACGCCCGATGAGGGCGTTTGAAAGTCCTGTGAAAAACCGAAAACAGAACGATCCTCTTCTCGTCGCAGTCGTTTGCAAACGATACTTTCTTTCTTTTCCTTTCTTTTTTTGCTGTGTTTCTTTTTCTATCTCTTCTCACTTTTTTCCACCTTCGCGAAGTATTAAAAAAATAATTCATTTAAAAAAAAGAAAACCACACCGCGAATGAGAAACAGCGATCGCGCGAAATTCGGCTGCTGCGGGGGTCTGATTACCCGGGCCTGATGAGCCCAACAACACGCAACGACCGTAAGTACAGGCACGCCAGCGTGTCTAGGGAGAAACAAAAACGGCCGCAATTTTTTTTTTCATCTTTGAAACTTTTTTTCTTATTTCAGAGTTCTCCCCTTAATTTGACCGCTGATATATTGCGGTTGGTACTACTACTTTGTCTTCTCGTCGCAACTGGCGCACGGTGAAGATATTCTCTGAAGGTTTTTGATGGCGTTAATCAAACGCTAATCTCTTTTTTGTTTGTTTGTTTCTTTTTTCCCCAGCGTACAGCGCTAATGTTTCCTCGGGTGGCCTGTTTGCAAGCGTTGTTTGAATTTTAAAAAGCAGACGCTGATAAGCGGAAAGAAGATGACCCTCCCTCCCCAACCCCGTATTTACGACGAACCTCAAATGCGAATTTACATTTCATTATTTTCTCGAAAGATGAAAAACAGAGAGAAGACGGTGCGAATCAACACAAACAACAAACGTTTTTTCTAGTCCCTTCAAAACTTCTGTTCCCTGGCGTACGTGAACTCTAATTCACACACGCACACGCACACACGTATACACATAAATAATATGTGCGCAATAAAGCGTAAAATGCGGTATCATGAATTTATATTTTTCGCTTCCTCTCGCGTGGCTTCTACAGCGAGAGTGTTTGTTTTTCGAAATACTGTTCGATGGAGCTCCTCACCGCTGTGGCGTTGTTTATAACGCCGGCGCTTAATTTTGCTTCCGTTTTATCGAATCTCGAGCCTCCCGTTTCTCCATTTTCATGCCTTTATTGTGACACGGACGTCGGGAGGGGTATCGTTTCGATAATATAAGTATCGATTGCACGTTAGTGTGAAATAAATAAAAAAGAAGAGAAACGAACTTGATTAGGAGGAAGCGGGAAAAAATGTATCCTTTTATGATTCCTTCTTTCTTCTTTTCATGGTTCTCATTAGCACGCCGCGAATTCGCTGCAGCCTGCACCAAACGCTCAGGGTTGGGTTTTTCCGCGACATAAACTGAGGGTTATCGAACGCGCGAGCCGGTATGGTGCTAGAGGTCGGCAGAAAGGTTAATAAGCGGGGACCCCGCAAGGCTTGGATATGAAAGGGGAGAAGAAAACAAAAAGATTGAGAGAGAGAGAGAGATAAAGGTGATGGCAAGGATGATGCGAAATGACGCTCGCAATCGATGCCAAATTAACCACCACCCTCCCTTTTTCGCAAATGCTTTGTACTTAGTGGCCCCTCGTAATCTTTTACTTTTATTTTTCCAAGATTTTCTGAGCTTCCACTTTTTAGAGGTCCTGTCGGTTTAATTACTTGAAGTGTACATGGCATTATCTTAAATTTTTTTTTCACCAATTGGAAACGGGCAGATTTCCTCACCTGGAGGAGTCTGGCTGACAGTGGAATTTGGTTTTCAAGCCATATTATGACATCCGCAGCAGTGGTTCTGGTTCTCGGGAGCTCAAGAACTAGCGAGGAGCGTGGGTGTGGGTCCGGTACAGACGTAAAAACATGCAGCTTTACTCCTATAATAAAAGGGATTCGAGCTATCTTCTACGCTCTTCAGAGGACCTCTTCGGTCAGGCCGTAGATGCTCTTATGAATCTTTTCGGAATACTATACATTGCGCTGAAATCAATTTGCATTGAACAGCGTCAATTATGAACCCCATATTGAAATACAGTGTTAATTGCTCATGGCATCAGTAGGACAAAAGGGAAACTGAAATGGTTCTTTGATTGGTTGGTTGGTTTATGGGGTTTAACGTCCCAAAGCGACTAAGGCTATGAGGGACGCCGTAGTGGAGGGCTCCGGAAATTTCGACCACCTGGGGTTCTTTAACGTGCACTGACATCGCACAGTACACGGGCCTCGAATTTCTCCTCCAAAGAAATTCAACCGCCGCGGCCGCGATCGAACCCGCGTCTTTCGGGCCAGCAGCCGAGCACCATAGCCACTGAGCCACCGCGGCGGCTGAAATGGTTCTTTGAGAATTCGAGGTTATTCAAAATCTATGACGCTTCTAGGTACAGCGTGCTAATGGTTCTTGCACTAGTATTGAAAATGATGACGTAATCGTCAATGCTCGGGCTTCTCCTCACTTCTTTGGAGAAGTGCCGGGAAAATCGCAGTGACGTTATTATCGCTGAAATTTCAGATATTCGATGCCGCCAAACAATGCTTCGTGAGCTTCACCTTCGATGGCGTTGGTTTCCTTCCATGAAACGACCGTTTCTTCGCTGGAAACGTAGTGCTGTCGTACATGACGTCATTATCAGGGCCTCTGCCTATCGCTGTGCACTGCAGAGAAGCCTGAACGCCGACGCCGCTTTATTCGCGAATACGGCACCATTTCAAATGCTAGCGCAAAACGATTTCGCAGGCTTTACCTGCATACTTCACACATTCGGCCCTTTTACACTCGTCGAACTCTGAAACCTCTCCAGTTGCCCTTTAAGGGAGACCCAAGCGAATGCCGGAAAGGATGCTGCAGACAAGAACTGGAGAGGACCAGGCAGTGGCGTCTCACTTAGCTGGTCTAGCAGGAAAGAAATGCAACTGTACAATCCAGCAATGAAACCAGACACTTCCGAGTTTCTGGTGCCGATGAAGCATAGAAACGATTAAGAATGGAATAAGAACAACGTGAAATAAGCAAGAAGGGAAACAAAATGAACCCCAACGTTTGTACAATTAATAGTGTGGAGATCAACTCCACTGTTTACATACGCACGCTGTGCGCATCAAAAAGACAAATACAGGAAAAGTGACTGTCTCAGTGGCTCAAGGAAGACAACAGAAAGGTCACCTTCACGGCAATGCGATGCTTCAACCGACTTTGACCACAATTTGTAGCGTTACGAACAATGTCCCGCAGGCACTTCCACGTCTTGCACTCGCGTCTCGCGATATTTCCGGCCCGAAAGGCGAATGGGACGAGCCGCTGGCGGACTCTCCTACGTAACTGTGCTTATATAAACTGCAACGGTGGAGCTTCCATTTGATTTTATTGCCTTAAAGTCTCCTTGAGGGCGTTACACGTGTGGTTGGTCATAAAAGTGATTTGATAGCCGCAGTGTAAAGCAAAGAAAAGCGGATATAATAGGGTACAAAACTTTAGAAGGCAGCTGTTGGCAACAACACCCCACGGCTAACTGGACTATACTCCGTCAACCAACTACACACAATAGTAGACAACAGTTTTTCAGTTTTTCACTCAGTTTTGTCTCGCGATCAGCTTAGGTTTCAAGAAAAAAAATGGCTGAGGCTTAACTTGGTTAAGCCTGTAGAATGCGAAGCATCATCGTGTCGCGTAATTTGGAGGCGCACAACCACAGCGACGGCGCGAGGTGAGCCCCCGTTTCTCCACTGTCGTGACGTCATCGTGTCACGTGGTGTGACGTCATGTCTCACGTGATTTGGAGGCGCACAACCACAGCGACGGCGCGAGGTGGGCCCCCGTTTCTCCACTGTCGTGACGTCATCGTGTCACGTGGTGTGACGTCATGTATCACGTGATTTGGAGGCGCACAACCACAGCGACGGCGCGAGGTGGGCCCCCGTTTCTCCACTGTCGTGACGTCATGTATCACGTGATTTGGAGGCGCACAACCACAGCGACGGCGCGAGGTGGGCCCCCGTTTCTCTACTGTCGTGACGTCATCGTGTCACGTGGTGTGACGTCATGTATCACGTGATTTGGAGGCGCATAACCACGGTGAAGGGCTGAAGTGGTAGCTAAAGTAGTATGCTTCGCATAAAACCATCAACGGACGATTTACGCGATAGCGTTACAGGCGTTCACCAGAAAATCCGGTGTCGGCGTTGTCGGCGTCGCCGTTGTGAGCAAAACTCACGGCCATGGCTCTGGCAGGTGGTCCCCTTAGAGCAGCCTAGGAGGCAGGTGGGCCACCTATAGGTCACGTGACCTTGAGGCGTCATATCCCAGCCTGCCCACCAGATTGTGAGCTAACCGCCCGTCGTGGTAAGTGGCAGTAAATGATTGGTCGCTCGGGAAGAGCCACCTGGGCCGAACAAGGTCCACCACTGGGAGCACCTGCCATCACAGGGCAGTGGCGCATCGGGTAACCGCTGCGCCACTGCGCCAGGAGTGATACGAGGGCTCCCAGGGTTCTATGAATGTAAAGTAGAGAATGATATATTCTGCATATATGGGAATTAACCCCTTACGCTATTGCGTCATACTCTTAAGACTGAGCTGAAGTGTCCCCTCTAATTTTTCCTTTTCGCAGTAGCAACACTGTGAGGTGGCCGTGAATGTTGCTAGTACGTGCTTTGCTGCAGGTGCAAATTGTGTGCCAATTTCGGCTCCACACAGTAAAAGCAGCCATGTCGTTCGACGGACGTCCCTATCTCCAGCTGCATGCGAAGATAAGAAGAAACCAAACAAGCAGAGGTGAAAGCGTGGGCACGTGGCCGGAAAACTGAAGGATGACGAGTGCGTAGGATTTGCGTGCCTGAGGATGTGTGTGTGCGTGTGTACGTGCGCGTGCGTGTGTGCGCGTGTGGGTGTGTGTGTGCACGTGGCGCGTGTGCGGGTGTGTGCGTGTGTACGTGGCGTGTGTGTGTGCGTGTGTCTTTGCGTGTGTGCGTGCGTGTGTATGCCCGTGTGCGCGCGTGTGTGTGTGTGCGTGTGTGTGCGTGTGTGTGCGTGCGTGTGTGCGCGTGCGTACGCGCAAGGTTATATCGTGAAACCGATAACCGTCAACATCGAAGCTGAGTTCTGTTTTTAAATTTTTTTAATCGGCAATTTGGTTCGAAATATCAAACGTCAAAATTATGCATTTGAAAGCTTGTTGAGTTGGCTTTCCCGCATTACCTAACTGTAATTGTAAAATGGCGTCGCTGCGCGGTATTGTCGCCTAAATCAAGTTAACTTCGTCTACATCATCAAATACACCAACTGCGCCTGTATTTGATGCATAAGAAGTGCTAAGAGGCCATTTTATAAGTATCCAAAGCGGGAAAGCAAACTCAACGAGCTTTCAAATATGTATTTTTGACGCTCGATATTTCAAACCGCATGGCTGATTAGGAAAATTGAAAAGCAGGCATCACGTTCGCTGTTACCGGCCATGAATTCCGCAATATAATCTTGCTCCCTGAAATCGAGAATAAGCGAATTCAGTATTCGTTGTGTGTGTCAATAAGTGATTTAATTATTCATCCATATGAGGTACGTAATGCCCTCTTATGTGAACAATTCAGCTCAACAGACCGCACTGACGTATATCTCACAGTTTTTAAAATAAAAATCAGTAAATGTAAAAAAATCACCCCATATAAATCATTAACCTCTTGCTTCTGGGCAGTCTTTGGACATTTGCTCATGCTCTTTTTACGTGCACGCGGCTTAAAGTTTTCCTCGAACCATTATTATCTTTTTTTTTTTTGCTTAGTAAGAAAACGATCAACGTACAGTCGCCGTTGAAACTTTATGCAACGATACTTTAAAGATGAAATTTAATTTCCGTGCGTCTAGGGCATATCGCTGGAGATATAACACTGCACTTTGCAATCAGCGCACTCTTAATTTTCCAGCATGTGTTTATTTTGCGCATATTAAAACTTTTCGGTGATATTAACGTTCCGTGAACTTTTAACAGCGGGTGTACATGAACTAGTCGTAGACACCTGTCAAAGAAACAAGTGCGACAATCGTTACTTGCTCGAAAATATATATATATATATATATATATATATATATATATATATATATATATATATATATATATATATATATAGCGCTGTGTAGGTTCTTGAGTATATGAAAGGCCCCTTGTTTTTCAGATAAAACCTGTCTTGCATGGTTCTTGGAACTCAAACAGAATTTTTTTTATTCGGACTAAATCAGATTTCGACCCGAATACGCACCTGTGTTTCCAGTGCGTTTATGAGTGCACAAAGCTGCGGACACCGCATGAGAAACACTCTAACCACGAATATGCCTTTATGGCAGTAAAATGGAAGTAAGCTGTCCTTTAGGGCGCTCCTTTTAAGGCGAAAGCCTTTAATGCCTCATCGTTGTCGAGAGAAGGTTGTCAGCAGAGATGTCACGCTTTTCGGTTGGTCGAAATGGTTATGACGTCAGAGTGCGCGGATTCGCAGTAATGAGGTCACCCACGGATGCCTGACGCCCCCTTTTGGAGCAGACGACAACTAATAAAAAATAGTTGCCGTCCACTCCGACAGGGGGCGTAAGGCGTCCGTGGGTGACCTCATTACATACCTCATTACTGCGAACAGAGCCATGGATAACCTGAACTCATCGAAGCAGAAAGAGTCGTGCTAAAGAAGCAGTCAAAGTCGGCAGTCAGAGTGTGTAGTTGTAATGTGTAGTCAAAGTGTGTAGTCAAATAAAGCACTAGTACAGCACAGTCTCGCAGTCAATGCCAAACAGTGCGCCAGGAAAGGTCTTCGCCGTGCAGCACTTTAGAGAGTTAAAGTGCCCCATGAATTTTTTTTATAAAAGGAAGTGATACAGAGGACAACTTTACTCCCTTTTTATTCCTTTCTGTTTAGATTGTAGAGAATATCTTTTGCGTATTAAAGAGGGGTGTTTTTGATGAACGGATGTTTTCAGACCTCCTTTAACGGTTCTTTCTCATTTCGTGACATATTTTTAGAATATAACTTGAGGAAACGTTCGAAATGTAGGCGTCAGAAGCTAGAGATCAATACACGGGCACTGAACAGACGTTTTATCGGAATCACTGTTCGAAGCGTTGCCCACACCAATGACGTCCTGATCCAAGGCTCTTGTACGTTTAAAATGCTTGCTGTGACATTGAGGGACGGTTTTCGCTGTGTATACGAACAAAAGTAGTCAGGTTCTGCACGGACTCTGAAGTGCTGCAGATTACGGAACGAAATTATTGCAATAAACGAGAAATAAAAAAAAAATAGACACGCCTGAGTTAGTAAACAGTTTTTTTTTGTGCTGCCTACCTATTTGATGTATTTTTTTGTGAAATAATGAACAAGAATAGACTGTTTCACGCCATTGACGTAAACGAGCGCTTGACTCCCTTTCGCTAAAAAAAATAAATGCCGAAAAACCCGAATTGTTATTCTTGCTGGGTAAACCGATTTGTACCCGAATTTCAGGTAAACATATGTCACTCTGCTTTCACCTACGAATTCTGGATAGAAATAAAAGTTCCAAAACGAAGGGCCTCAAGTATATTCACAAATTAAAAATTCTTTATCTTATTTGTTTTAGCGAACTGGCAGTTTTAAACGAGGTCATCTCTGTTTGTGGGTACCGCACAGATATAAAACAAGGGGAGCGAAAAAGAAATGGGGGGGAGGGGGGGGGGGCTGAAGACAAAGAGCCGATATGCGGGTTTACTTATACCTTGAAAATAAATCAAAATAAAATGGCGCGCAGTGGATGGCGAGGCCCGTATTTTGCGAAGGAGCGCCACACCCGCACATTAAAGCAGCTCGGCGCGCTCCGCTCTTCCACGTGTATATTCTTTCTCCCGCCCATGTTTTGCGTGCCCTCGATTCGCGTATGCATTCTTCACGATCATCTCTCGTCCCTGATTCTAAAGCTCGACCCCCCCCCCCCCCCCCCCCTCCCTCAGTATTTTATTTATTCTGTTTCTTCCTTGCTTCTCTCCTTCGATAACGCTCTACCCGAGGCGTTATTCCTTGAGGGCAGCTTTTGCATAAAACGTTTGTTTCGTATCTTGATTTTTTTCTTCGCGCACCCGAATTTAGTATTAATTTTTATTCTCCAATAACATCGCCGTGAGATGCCACACGTCTTGCCGTGATAAAAGCCAGCGTATGATCTGGGGCACCCCTGCCCCCCCCCCCCCCCTCCCGGCGCGTATTCTATTTATTCTGTAATGACTTTTACATTACTATTTTGGTGTTGTCTCGGTTTCAAGCGTCGTGTCCGCCTCAAGCTGGCTTATCTTTCGTTTTATTTCCTTTGTTACTTAAGCTCGGTCTGTAACGCCACCCTATACGCGAAGCGTCATTGCGAAGCACACTACCCTTTCTCTCATCGAAGTGCCTCGCCCACGCCTGAATCGCCCCGTGCGCAGGTCTGGAAAGAGTGAAACGCATCCACGGAGCTCGACTCCTGACCCTTTTACAACGGAGGGAGAGCATCTTCCCTCATTTTCCGCCAGCCTAGCCTGTATATTTCATGCCCAGCCCCCTTAGTACAGGTCACACACAAGTTTCCGTTATTCTTTTTTCTGGAAGCGCGATAGGACGCACACCCCTTTCAGACGCCTAAGGGGCGGTGCCGCCGTCTGCAAGCGCGTGTCGCATGTCTCCGACCAATCAGCGGTCTCGCCGCGGGCGCGTCACGCGCGCCTCCTTTGTTCCTGATTGGTCCGCGGTGGAAAGCGCGCGGGCGTGCGTGGCGCTGCGATCGCGTGATGTGGCCGCCGCCGTCGTCGGCGGCGTCGTTTTTACCGGTTCTCGCGGGCTCTGTTGCCGTTGCTGATTTTGTCTTTATATAAGAAACGGGTTTTGTGACCAAGATCACGTGGGACTCGAGTGGCTTGCGTGTTTACGATGAAGCGTCGTTCTTTGCTTCAGCAGACCATCGGTGACGGAGGGAAGAAGCCACGAGTATCATTATACTTAGGTTTAGGTTTTGGATCCGGAACGGCCATTGATGAAGGGAGTTTTTTTTTTCATACTGTTGTGCTCGGAGTTAGCTGCAGTTTGTTTACTTCGAAGCGCTGCTTTTAAGTAACAGTAAACGAATCGCTATTACAACCTGTCTCCAACCAACTTAAGCTGCACAGCGAATTCGGCGCAGTGCACCTCTTCTCATGTACTTTTTTTCTTCATACCTGCGATTTCTTTGCCCGGAGTATAGCCACAATCACACACTTGTAGCTCGATATCGAAGCCGTTTCAAAGCAGTTCACCTTCGCGAAAATTATTAAATTATTTTCTGATCTACTGAGCGGTTTTTAGGGTCTCCGAATTAAAATAAAATAGTATCGATAGCACCAGAGCACGAACCCTGTTTTCTCATGGACAGTGAGTCCCTGACACTCACGTGCTTCTCTAACCTGCTGCGAGGGGGTGAAATTTTTAAGATGTTTTTTCCCCCTAGTCTTGAATGGGATATACGGGAGGACTGTTTTCTTTTGCGCCTGTCTGCGCAAATGGAACGTGTCAAGGAGACGCAACATGCCGATCAGGAGACGGTCAAAGCCTAGCCAAAAAAAAAAACAACTCCTTGTAACGCCTCTGTACAATAACAAACAAAACGTAAATGCATTCACAAAAGGATAAACGGAAGGACGAGTGAAAGGGGTGGCTTGTAGTCAGATAAAAATATATATAATCATCACTCCGCGCGTGGCTCGAATAGAGAAAGAACTGAAAAAGAAAGATTCAAAGCGACAGAGGCAAAACGAAAAGAACAAGAAAGCAGGAAGGGAAAGAGAAATAAACGATAAAAAGGCCTCCTGGCAATCCGGGCGCCGTAAACGGGACCGTTTACGCCGTCGCGCCCAGTACCGCCGTCGTCGACGCAACTCAACCGCGAAACAAACTCACTCCCACGCCTGGCGTCTCAACCCTTTTCTCTTTCCCACTTCCATTTTTGTTTCTTTCTCCCAGCTCGTCTTCTTTCCTTTTCGAGATCCGCAGTCTTGCTGCCTCTTTCCGCCGCCGCAAGCCGACGCGCGCATTCGCTTTCACGTTCAAGAGAACTCGCGCGCCAGCGAGACCGTTTTACGTAAGCACAGACGAGCCGCCGACGCCGCCACCCCCGCCAGCAGTCAAACGGTGCCGGCCCGTCTTTATTTACAGCGTCAAGCAAGCGAAAGGAAAGAACGCCTCGGAGGTATAAAGCGTGGAGGTTGGGGGGGCGTTATTTTGATACCACTGAATCTTTCATGAAGCCTTTCAGCCGCTTCACCTCACTCAACACCCCCCTTTGACTCTCACTACATATAGCAAGCGTTGCTTGCTCTCGGCGTCGCCTCCTTCGTTTATACTTTTTTTTTTTACGTCTTTTATAGTTTTCTTGCTTTCTTCGGTTCCTGGGCGCGCGCGTTGTAGCGCGTTGTTCCTGCCTGAGCAATCCTTTCCTTTACTCCCTTTCAAGTAGCGGTTCGTTGTCGGGGCCGTTCTAGGATCTCTTTTATATTATTTTTTGGTTTACTTTTTTAGCGCGTTTTCTTCGACGTCTGGTTTTTCTCGGAGCAACGCGAAAGCTAGCTGCTCGGGCTTCGTTGTTTCGACGAGGTGCTTGATTCAGAAGCCGACGCCGAGAGTTGAAGGGGGGAAGGGGGGGAGGGGGAGGAAATGAAAAGAAAGGAAAAGTTGAAACACGGGAAACGGAGAAACAGACTTGCGCGTCGAAGGAACTCGGAGAAGCGTGAAAGAGAGCGAACGACAGTGAGTCGTTGTCGACTTGGATTCTGCAGCATTATCACGCTTCTGGTTTGGTTCATTGTTGTGTGTACCGTACACGCCTCTGCTTTTTTTGCGCGTGAAGTCGTCGCCATCTGTTTTTTCAATGCCTCCTACGGCGCCTCTGCCTTTTTTTCCCTAAACGCGTGGGAACGTTTCTTTGCACCTGATTACCGCCTGATAAACGCAAGAAATATAAAGTGGGCCGGAAAAGAAGTCTTTACGCATGATACAGTGTTTACGTTCTTACGCTGTTCACGTCTTTCTTCTCGTGTGTCGTTCATGCGCGCTGTCTTTTTGCTTTTTACGCGTCCCCACTCTGACCGTAACGAAGTTATAACCCGAGAAGCGGCAAAAAAAATTTAAATTTAAAGAACAAACGACGAATTCAAAGAAAAAAAAGAACGCCAGAGGGGTGGTTTATGCAGTGGAAAACAGGGGGAGAAAGCGGCCGTAAATAAGCACGTATATGCCAGCACTTTGTGCCTGGTAACGTGTTCTTCATTGTTTCCTTTTTAGATTTGGAGACCATCCCTTATACGTCTCTGTTATTTCAAGATGCAGTCCTGTGTATGAAAGGAGTTCGTATGCAAAATACAGGAAGGGGAACAGTGCTTCTTCTTGCCTAACATGTTTTGTTTTTCTGTTTTTTCATGGAGCAAAATAGCACCCGAGAGGATGCTTAGGATGTATATAGCGAGGCTTAAAGGCGGGGAGAACGCATAACGCCCACGCTGCCATTATCCGCAAATCATGCTTGCTTTCTTACTGTTTTCCTTCTCACTTGCCCCCCCCCCCCCCCCCCTTCTTTTTTTTTTTTCGAGGGACGCACCTCATGCGTTTACGGAGAGCTTTGCATGCAAATGCGAGGTGGTTATGAACGCAACGCCAGGGTCGCGAAGTCGGGCCCCGCACACGTGTGAGACGCCACCTATGGAGCGGAAAGCAAACAGCGGAGGCTGTGGCAGCAACGGATAAAACACCGGTGGCGGTTCGAAGGAGGAGGCCTAGAGGGTGGTGCGGGCGAAATGGCGCTTGTGCGTTCGACGGACACCCGGCTGTTCTTTCCTGCCACTGACGCCTGCAAGCCGGCAATTTCGAGATGAAAAATGTCGCGGGGGGGGGGGGGGGGAGGGGGGGGATCGAGTACCGATTTGATGTGGGTGCTGCGAAACGTTGTTTGGGCTGAGCTCCGTGGTGGCTTTAAGAACAGTGGATCAAGAGTTGCTTGAGATGACACGATTTCAGTTTCGATGCCTGATCGCCACCATCTTACTTTGCTGGTGGTGCCCCGTATGAGCGAAACCTAGAAGCCCGTATCGGCGCCATCTTGGGCTGTGGGTACGGCGTTGGTGCAGAGGCTACCGCGCGGTGTTCTGCTGTGTTCCTGAACTGGTTTCGTGTAAGTGAGCCAACGAGCCACATAATCCGAGTAAGATTTCGTCAGTGCTGCACGGCGGAAGCGGCTGCAAGCAGTAGTAACGGCTAGAGCGCAGCCGAAGAGTCGCTCTCCGCTTACTAGCGAGGTGTCTATGTTTTATATTTTGTGGAGCTTAAGTCTCGAGTTATGAATTGTGAATCGAATTGCAAAAGTGAACACAAACGCACAGTGAAGGAACCTCATGCGCAGCTACCAATCGTGCGATTCAGGTGTTCTATACGGCTGGCCGCAGTTCACCTTCATCGCACACTGATCATCACGCAGTGAGGCCTGTTTCATGTATATCTCCCGATGGTGCCTGTCACCACTTAGAAGTCAGACACCTTCATATCGCAAGAATGAGACGTGAAATTAAGCAGATCACGCCACACGCGTACCGTTTGCCGTTGTTTATGACGTTTGACGTTGACCTTTATCATTTACCGTCGTTTATGAGTGCCATATAATGCAGTACAGTGCTTAATGGAATAAACTATCCTCCCTGGCTTCCGTATTTTGTTAGTTCTGTCCTTAGAGTCAGTGTAAATTTAACTCAAATAGCCAGCTGTATGTGGCGTGCGTGTCCAAGGCACTGACCTTTTTCGGTTACAACCGAATTTCGAATATCGAAGTCGACATACTTTCGTTTTTTTTTTTTTTTTGAGAAGTAACTCGTAGCCGACAAGAAAACATCGGCTACAAGTATGCAAGAAAAAAAAATCAAAGACAAATGGCAGCTCGTCTGGAATAAACAGGGCGAGACGAGCAAGACACGACAGATCGAGAGTTCAGTTCTGCTTCGGCGGCTGTCACACAGAGCGTGACGAGCACGCATTCGCGGGATCGCGATAAAAAAAAAGAAAGAAAGAAAGAATACTTTTCGTACGGTCGGTGCCTGGCTGCAAGATGGGCTTGCTAGCGTGAGGCCCGTACACTGGTCAGGCCCGTACAGAACGTTCGAGCAAGCCAAGTCAGTGTTCTCTTAGTAGAGACGGCGTCTTGGATGAGCGAATATGACTACACTGTGTCACATTTCAAAGCTTTCACTTGGGAAGCTTAGCTACTGCGAGAAAGGTGTGAAAGGCACAAAATTGCCGCTGTTTTTACGCCTTTTCAGGGAAAGCAAAGGCGCTTTGGATCGCTGAATGCTAACAACGATGTCGTCCCTTGTACTGAATCTCGCGGGGGAGTTCACGACTCCGTGATTGCTCTTGTGACACGCGGCCCGTTACGAGGCCGCAAGAATGTACAGCTCGAGAGCCTAACTCCTCACTCTTGTGCGAAAAGGAAAGGGAAGCATAAACGCCACACAAGACAGCAGACGGAAACAAGCAGCGCCCAACCGCGTCTCCCAATAACAACAACAAAAGAACGTAATAAAGACGTGCCAACACCTAACTCGCACGTGGTCGATCGGTAATTGGCAGTCTTCTGTTGGACCACTATCGACAGGGGAACGGGTAATGGTGTGTTGCCGCCACGATGAATGGACGCCGCAAAGTGTTTTTTTCCTCCTCCCCCCTCACATCTCTCGGGGCGATATCGGAGGTGTCCGAGCGACACGGCATCGTTTACCTCCTCCATCACTGCTATTATCTCTCGTCGCCAGCGCCTCCCCCACAAGCTACAGCTACAAGCTGTCTCCAGAAGGTGGCGCCACAAGCAAAGGAGACGAAACTTACCGAGTGCCGCAGAAGACATTGCAGCGTGCCGCCGTCAGGGGTCGTGGTTTACTGAAACCGCGTTCTCCGTCGATCCCGTATCGGCCCCTCTTGATGGGAGGAAAAGAGATGGTCCTCGTCTCATCGTCAGCCGCAGTGTGCTCTTGAGTGCTCTCTTCTCTCTCTCTCTCCCCCCCCCATCCCCCCTTTCTCCTTTCGCTGTTTGAGTCTATCGTTGTTTTGCAGTTGCCCTTTCTTCTTCCTGTACCTATCTCCGCCCCCCACCCACGTCTAACCCTGACTTTCCCGTTCCTATCATCGCCGAGTCGTTCACGTGGAAATCGGAGCATGATTCCGGTGTTTTGGAGTCGTTGGGTCGCGTCGTTATCGTCGCGCCCGCCACCTAGTGGCGAAGTGAGCAACTTTAGTTTCGCTTTTATGTGGGTCGTTCGAAATCGGACGGCTTCATAACTGCGTGCCCGGGAAGTTTATTTGAAGTCGGAGTTGTCGCGAAGAATGTCCCATTGGTCCCACGGCGCTGGCAAGTGAGCCGTGATCGGATGGGACGGGAATTTTGCTTTTGTTTGCTGCTGTGACATTTCAGTTGTTTTCGCGTTACTTTCGGTACGAGCTTTTTCTTACTCTTTCTCTCTCTCTCTCTCTTCGTATTTTCAGCGAGCGACGAACTGCCACGGTGCTGCAGAGCCAAAACTAGTTTGCAGCCTTCTTATTTGTGCTGCCATATCTTGGATGCGTATTCCACTTAATGTACCATGCAAGCATTCGTGTTTGTTGCTCACGCTTGTTTTTGTTCTTCTCACAGAAGAATCATTTATTTTTAATGTCGGTGCTCTAGAAAGAGACACTGCAAAGTAAAAAACAACTCAGAATGTACATGTAAAAAAAAAGTTAGCTAGCCGCTGATTAATTGCTACCAAGTTTTTTTTTTGTTGTTGTTGTTCTTCTCTGCACTAAATTTGGATCGATACACGCGCGTCTTCCTGTTCCAGTTTCGTCTTTTCTTTTTCAGCGTTTCTCTCCTGGTCATCATGACGAAAACATAGCTTGGTTTCGAACAGGCGATTTCATTCTGGGCAGTTGAGCGTCATATCTGCCAAGCCTTTAAAGTGAATCCATTCGAGGCCTTCAACGTCCGCCCATAAGTACATACATCAGAGCATAAAGGTGCTCCCCGTCCACGTCTATCTTATGACTCAAGTTAACTTGGGCAGAATTATTGTTGGTAAATAAGGTAATGCGTTCCAAGTCTTCGTCTACGTATACTAAGACGCCTACGCCTATTACACAGCATAAAAATTCTTTCGTACAGCTGTCCCTGTAAAAGAGTGACTTTATTTTTTACCTGAGGGCGTCCGGTATCACCGCCACCCACCGCCTCCGCGTACAGGTAGCGGTCATCAGTCACCGTGTACGTCGCGAACAGAGCGCCCCCCTGGCGGCTGCTTAGGGAAACACGGAAGTCCATCGGTTTAACCGCAACCACCCGCTTCGGCCAATCTCATCGCTTTAATGGGGCAAATGATCGGCCGATCTGGCGATCACTCATCGGGACTTAGCAGCGTATATCGCCCGGTTGCCGTGCGCCACGGTTTCCTCGTCGACCGTTGTTTTATTCTTCTACCTCTCTTTCTTTTTTGTTTTGCTTTCACCCTATGGCGAGCTGTTTTGTTGCCGCCTTTAACGCATACCCTCCGGGTGCTGGATGGCCAACCCCCGTGTTCCTAAAAATCTGACCCCTTCTCGATTTATTTGACCACGTATTTGCCATCTCCCTTCGAACAAAGTTTGCGTGAGAAATTTTAAGACCCGCCGTCACGTATGCGGCGTGGCGTTGGCTGTTTGTTGGTTTTGGTTTACCGCGCGCTCTTGGGCTTTGCTGGCTGCTATTCTTGCTTTTTTATTTTTCCCTGAAAAACCGGAAAAACGTGGCGCGAATTTCCGATAGGGCGTCGGTCGGGCAACCTCTGCGCGCGTTGCGTGGGCACCTGTGCTTTAAACCGACGGTGAAACAATGCAACTAAAACTGAACTGAGGGATAAAAAAAGGAATCTAAAAGATCTCTCGCCTTTATTTTGTTCTCTTTACATAGCGGCGCTTTTATTCCCGGAGCATCTTTCGACATGGCTACTCGTGTTTCCCAGTCACGTATGCTAGGCCCCGTCGGCGGAGATATTGAAGAGTGGCTGTCACTGAACCGGGTGGACGGGTGTTCCTGCCCCATCGCCACGCCAGAATTGATGATAGTAGTCTTGCGCGCGTAATCTCCAAAGTTTCAGCAGCCGGTAAATGCCGCGCGCTTCCTGCTGTTTTTTTCCTTGTTTTTTTTCCCCCGTTTGTTTCTCAACGCTGTTTATCTTTTTAACTTATATTTCCTACAAGGCCTCGTATATTCCGTTCCTTCCACCTGCAGCCTTTGTATGTATTTTAAGCACTAGAGATTTTTAATTCTTATTATTGGTTGACTCGGACGAATGTCGTCCGTAAATTACGGCGAAACCCACGCCGAAGCAAAAGTCGAAACCGAAGCCGAAGCTGTAACCGGATACAACTCGAGAACGCAGCGACGAATGACCAACAAACAAGGCCCTCCACAGCCAAAGGCGTCGACCGGCCGGTTGTAGGGACGCTGTGGTTAATCCCCTAATGTGAAATTGCAAGTGACTGGCCAGCGCGTTCGTAAAATAGGACTCCGCCCACCGTACGAGGCAGAATTAAAAAAAAAAAGGCGGGAGCCGGATGGTAATTCGATTTAATTAGGGAAATTGGCCACACAGGGCAATAAGTCGCAGTTTCTAAGAATGCTAGGAACGTGTAGATCGAGTTCCCGCGGCAAAAAGACAAGTTCAGATTCCTCTTCAGTGCACCTTTAAACCATGGTTGCCGTTGTCCGGTCCACTTCAGGACTAGTAGACCCTGTTGAGGACGGAGGGGCCCAGCGAGTTGGGGGGTGTCGTTCAGGGCAGCAGGTCCCGACTCGGAAGGACGATGGCGAACTCCATTTAGGAGGAAAGTCTCTCACTCAGGTCTCTCACTTCTCTTACGCTTGTAAATATGTGAATAAACCTTCTGTACACTTTCCTCCTAAATGGAGTTCGCCATCGTCCTTCCGAGTCGGAACCTGCTGCCCTGAACGATACCCCCCCCCCCCCCCCCCCCCTCCCCCAACTCGCTGGGCCCCTCCGTCCTCCACAACCCACACAAGAATTGGTTATGAACAGCCGGGCAAGAAGTGCGTCTCTGCAGGTTCGAAGCTGTCGTCTTTACTCCGGCCGCAGAAACTTGCAAATTATTTTTTCGTGATAGAGCGTCTGAACGAGACATGCGGAGGTCATGGACTCAGATTTCACCAGCCGCATGCGGTTGTTTTTTTTTTCTGTACCTTTTGCAAAAATATCTTTCTCTGTGTAATCGACATCACCGAAAATGAAATATAAAATTTAGTAAAATTCTCCTTTTTTTTTTCGCGGTCTCAATACCTGTTGGCTTCTTTTGTATTTGTATCTAAGTAGCCACTCATCTCTTTGCCCTTGACTGCTCAGTTTCTGAAAAAGTAATTGTGTTCTATTGGAGCAAGACGAAGGGAAGAAAATAACATTGCGCTGCTTCTGAGAAGCCTCCTGACCATGCAGATTTGCTCTTCTAAGAGGAGCGACAAATTTGAGACACACCGCTTCAGCAGCTTCTAAAGTACACCGTCTCATAACTTCTTTGCAGCAATGTGATAGCTAGGAACCTCCGCTGCCAATGAAGAGAGTGTGTTAAACGTGCTCCTGCGCACCTCTTGGTCTACTCACGGCGTATGCAGAGCTAAAGGTGAGGAGGTAAAATAAAGGAACGTTAGGCAGTTTAAGAATAGCGGATGCTGGCTTACCTGTGTCAAACGCCAGCGCTTTTGCCCGACGTTACGCCGTTTCCCACAACCGCACATTTAGTTCAGCGTATGCAAACGAAGACGCAACGATAACTTCAGCCAACTGGCGCCATCTGGTTTTTAGAAAGGAAACGATTTTTTTCAACCAACCGACATTCTTCTCCAGGCCTAAGAACGGCAGAATCATCTTTCGAAATATAAAGTGAAGCAAATTTATCGCTCATGTATTTTCCTGTAGTAAATCCCATTTGTGGCCAGTGAACGTACTGAAAAACGTAGCAACAACGACGAATTCTCTCCGAAGCGATAGACCTGCCTCGAAGGGCGTCGCCTTGTGCGAAAAATTAATTTAGTATACGCAAAAGTCGTGGACACCAACAAAGGTCTTTAGACCACGCTCTCCACGAAGGAAGCTCGTAGCTCTGTCATTAGCCGCTGGCTGTAGATCGCACTTGGGTAGGTGAAAGAACCGGCTTTTCACTTCCAACTCCAGGAGTGAGGCCTCCAGCCTCCGGCTAATAATAGAGCTATGGGCTTAGCGGAGCACGTGGTGCAGAGACTTTTGTCCCCGACTGTACGTTAAGGCCCCATTTCAAAAAGCGTTTGGCGCATGTGCACTTTGAAACGCGCTATCCCATATGCCCTTATGCCAATTTTACACTGGCACTGCATTCCGCAAAGTCACAGCGTCGCCTCTGCACTCGTCTCAGTTTTGGTAGTGCTGCAAGAAGCTACTGGACGGACGGAGAAGGGAGTCAGGCTTTCCTCTCGCTCTATTTTTTTTCTATCTCTTCTCTTTGTCTATTTTTTTCTTTCCACGTTTTCATTTCATTCGGCACGCTTTTCGACGGCCGTATGCCGCGCCTATCCGGAACTGCTGCGACGTCGAGTGTACCAATGCTGTGCGCGCTGCGTGTTTTGTTTACATTGACCCCCCCCCCCCCCCCCCCCTCTCGTGGCGCATTTCACTTTAGTGTATCGCCCCCTGTCAAGGACAGCGTTCGCGTGAGAGAGAGAACCTAGAGAGAGCTGTCACGCGGAAGCAACAGCCGGAACGCATGACAAACAGTCAGGAGGCACTTGACGTACTCTTCTGACGCTAGCTGGCGCTATAGACTCGTGGATGGAGAGCGCAGATATGAATATAGTCAATCAAGGCGGAAAGCTGGGCTAGTTGGTTTGACATAGGCACAAGGTTAGGTCGCGAGATTTGTGAGGCTTATCACATTATGAGGGAAGGTGACAAGTGTGTAAGCACGACGTCACTTGCCCTGACCAGGAAAGAAACCATGTATCTGCGAAACAGTTTGCCACTTCTTGATTAGTTTTTTGTAACGCAGTGTGCGCATGTGCCACTGAAGTGTTTTAAGTACATGTTTGGTGTAGTAAACCTTTAGTTGATGTTTAGCGCTCGTCCTGTCTCCTTCTCTGTCTTTGTCCTAGTTTTATGCGCTAGTCTTTTAATTAACTATGAATATAGTGTCTAGAGCGATAGTGGCGGCCATGGTATCACATACACCCTTTCCACATTCTTGCTAACTGTGGTAGCAGCCATTATGGCGGCACTTCTTATGCCGACAAAGTACGAGGCGTATACCACTAATCTCGCAACAATCTTTTCAGATCACATGGTTCATACTAATGCAATGACGGCCGATAGCGACAGCATTTCCGAATCGTGTTTAACATCAGTGGGCGCTCAAGTTTAACGCTTGTTGAAGCGAATCGTTGATTTTGTGTTTGTTTTTGTGCAAGTATTTATGGTAGCCCCAATGAATTACAATTTCGAGTACATTACAGTTACCATGGCGATGCCGCACAGGGTTAGGATAACCTCCTCTCCGACCTTTTCAATCTCTACACTCCTGGTGGCAAGCGTGTCTTGATGTCCAGCTTCGCCAAGTGCTGACACCTAGGCCGTTTTTAGTGGCACACACAAATTTAGACAGGTCTTATGTTATTTTGAAAGGCGCATATTTGACTTTCTCTGGTACAAGGTCGTTCAGTACACTTGCCAGGCATAGCAACCTTATTTCAGGTAGAAATTCATGTGCTTCTCGTTCACGCGAGATGTGAACGTAGTCCTTGAGGAACGAAAGGATGTTCCCCAACCGAACAATGGTTTTCATTGCCATGAATGGTGGCGTGTGTATGGAGGCACCCTGGGGTGGTAGCCTCTGGGAGTGGGTAGCTGTTGTCAAGAAAGCGAAAATAATTAACGGTCTTAGAGGATACCTTTTTATTGTATAGCGACAGCGTGGGGGGAGGGGGGGGGGGGGCATATGTTTCCTGATCCCGGCGCGTCGGCGCTGTCGGCGTAACGCAGATCCTCACTGACTGGTAAGCGGCGTGCCGTGACGTCACTCATGGTGTCAATACAACGCGCTATGGCAACGCTGCAGACTGAGTGGTTTAACACAATGACATGGCCAGATCTATTTATGTTATTTATCGTGTTAGACATCTCCTCCCACTACAAGTTAAAAAACAGTTATATTTTGCCCTTGTTCATTCTCACCTGGTGTATTGCAACCTAGTGTGGGGTACATGCAACAAAACTGATTCATACAAATTGCTTTCTCTCCAGAAAAGAGCTCTACGTTTATTAAGTTCAAGTTCATCTGTTGAAGCAAATCTTTTCGACACATTTCATGTTCGCAATTTCTTTCATTCATACAATTTTAGTTTGGCTCTTCACATTTTTTATAAAGTCAAGCATGACTTTAGCTTTTTTTCTAATACTTATAATTCAAGAAACGTTGCGTATGGTCTACGTTCCGTTGCCCTATCTGCTGCAAGACCCAGGACAAATTACGGTAAACAAACAACCGATTATCAAATTATAACATTGTGTAATGCCTACCAGTCTCTTATTCAGATTGCTTTAGAAAGTTATAGTGTGTCTGTATTTAAGAAAAAACTGACGATTCTCCCCCCCCCCCCCCCCGGTTAAATTTCAGCTAATTCTGTATACTTAGTTTTTTGAGTGTGTGTTTGTCTTCTGCTTTTTTTTAATGTGCATATTATGAAATGTTTGTTTATTGTTAATTGATATTTATTATTGTCTATCATTAACTATTTTCTATTGTGATCATGTTTGCTCATTGTTTTTTATCTTTTGTCCATTCGGTCCCCGTTTCCATGATGTGTTGATCGGGTTGTAGGCCTTGTCAGGAGGCATGCTTGGTCTACCTCCTTTAGCCTCACCTCGAGGGCATATTGTATATAATATGGCCAAATAAACATACTACTACTACTACTACTACATCATGAGTGACAGAATAGTGACGTCACGTACACCCTACCAGCCAATCAGACTAAACTAAAGAACGATACTTTATTCACCAAATAGCTCTCGCTGAATCTCAAGTTAATCAGCAACGACCGTACTGTATGTGTTTTCTTTATTTCTTGCGATATTTTATCTGAGTTGCTCGCCTCTGTGGCTCAGTCGCTGCGGCTTTCGGCTGCTAGCACGAGGATACGGTATCGATGTTGTCATTTAGTTGGAGGCGAAATCTATGAAAGTCGGTGTACAGAGATCTCGGGAAGATAAAGTACTTTGCGCGTGACGCATGCCTCCATATCCTACATGCCCATTAAAACTTTAACAACAGTACTCTCAAAGAGCATAAAACTGAAAAAAAAAACAAAACATGAACGATAATCTCATGCCGCCTTAATGGCTCCACGTGGTCGAAGTCAAATTCGAAATCAAGATTATTCTGCCGAAAACAAAGATAATTAAGAAGCTGTGATGGTATACTTTGAGATGGACACAAAGAAGAAAGCTGCAGTACAAATGACAAAGTTGCAAATTTTGCTGAAATATTTTCTTCCTGGTATATAAAAAAAGACACAAACTTGTCCGAGTATGGAAGTCCGCGAAAGGAATGTGGTACCGTCTCAATAATGTAGCGCAAACATCTGCGTGCTAAAACATTTTTTCAGGTGTACGCTGAATAACCAGTTAAGACACATTAATCGGTTGGCAACAAATCTGCAAATTGAGACCACGTTATTTATAAGAGTCGGAGTCAATACAGGTGCACGGCGTCAAGCGTTCATTCGTAACCTTTGACCCGTCAACATACATACAATGTATACACCATGTCGAATTCAGGACCTGAAGAAAGTTATTGTAGCGAAAGCTATATTGGCTACCAACTTGCTAATTCGCTGTGGCAGTGCTCCGAGGAGGCACAGAGACCGACCTTGAGCTGTTGCCTAGCAACCACCGCAGCTGGCGGACACCGCAGACATCGCGCGCTCGCCGCGCCATCTGGCATGACGTCACACCGCGCGCCTCGCCGCGGAGCCGCCGCCGCCGTTTGGTATGACGTCACACCGCTTGCCTCGTTGTTGCGCTCGCCTCCGCTCGCTTCACCAGCCGAAATGCGACGCCGCTACCGAAATGTCATTAGGCGAAACTGTTTTCTCGAAGTATATCCGTGCCTAGCTCAGCTAAGCCACTGCCATTTTTTCAGCGACGATAGTTCCTATCCAGGGCGCTCACTTCACAGGCTTAATTTATATCCTTGCAGATACTAATCCAGTTACTCCTTAGAAAAAAATGTTGTTTAAAGTAAGGCGTTATTTTATTGATGCTTTTTTGTAATCGTGAGCAGCATGTCTCTATACTGAAGACAGGTATCAAAATTGTAGAGCTTAAAATTCATTTATTGCGATTAACTCCTTGTTTATGTAGCAAGAAAAGTTTTAAGAAAGCACTACTTTTCTGTAGCGGAGGAATTCTGTGCGGGGCAGCCCTAAATGTTGGTGGAGCTTCACTGCAGACCTAAGCTGTATGCGACTATAGTCAACATGCTTTCTTTGTGTTGCGTCCCAAGCGAAAAACAAAAGACTATCAATGTAGTCACTCAGTTGTACGTTCCTTCGTTGCTATGCAGTTAATGGTTTCGACTCTTGCACCAAGAACTGATTAATGTACCTTTTCGCTGGTGTAAACGCCGCCGCCGTCTGATCGTCGAACTACGTCATTACCGAAAAGTGCCGTTTCGCCTGCTGGCCAATGGGAATTGTTACTATGTTCGCAGTGTAATCACGTGATCAGTGCGTGCTTAGTAATGTAGCCGAAGATGGGGAAAGGGACGGAGGTGGCCGTGGCGCAAAAGATTCAGAGCTCTTTCCCGTTCCCCTAATTGGCTATGGCACGGGGTAGCTTGGATTGCAGGGAGTAGTTGAGGCGCATTGCTATCACTGTCATTTTGTCGCCTAAAAAAAGAATGTGGAAAACTGTGAGAGTAATCTCCCTCTGCTCTAATGGTTGTTTGGAGAGGGAGCGCCGCGAAGTCAAGAAGAAGAATGGATTCCATTATATTCCCAACGCCTCTGTGTATACAAACTCGAGTTAATAGCGGCGGAGATGGGTGCTTTGTATAGCGCGACAACACGAAATTGCTACGTAGCTGAAACTACTCATATATGCGCACTGCACGCGATGTGCGCGTTGCTTGTTTCGAATCGCGGCGGGTGCTCCACTGCCTGGCATTTCGTGTTTTTCGCCAGAGGTCAGAAAAACACGCTCTATAGTGGGTGCTTTTTTATAGAGTGGTTTTAGCGCTAGGGAAGGATGGAAGGTGGGAGTGAAAGAAGAAAGAGATCTCTCGGCACGTGGCGCGGTCTGCGAAGAGTAACAGACGAGAGGGTATGAGAGAGATCATAAAAAGGGTAAAAAAAGTAAAAAAATAAGGGGTGTGCGCATGTACCCTCTACGCGGAAACAACATGAACATTGCGTTTATAGTGATATAAATAATGCGCTATGCACACCACACGTGCCTGACCAAATAAAAAAAAAGGAAAGTAGCACTGGCCTGCGCCCCTCCGTTGACTCCGCCGCGTTCTCCTCACGTTCTCCTTTCCCTATTTTGTACTTTGTATTTTTCCTCGCTGAATTTTTTGTTTTACATTTCGGTTCCCGGTTTTTAAAAGTGTTATGAAAACAACTGCGCGTGCTTTTGTGAAAGCTTTCGACCTCGTGGCACGGCCTATATATGCGTCTATGTTGCCTCTCATGAGCGCGCGTGTGCATGTGTCGAGCTTGATGCGCGCGCGTTTGTTTCTTTCTTTTTGTTTTGCACCATTTCCACGAGCGCACGTGTGCCTTTCTGTACACAGGACAGCGATTCCACTCCAGGGCACGGCGTATGTGCGCGTTTGGTTATTTAATTCAAGCACCTTTATTGCGGGGATGGCTCGAGACCCCAGTGGGTTAGGAACGGGAGTATTGGGGATTGATAGTGGACAGCTATAACCGCCTCGCATACGAAGTGTCACTACGCATCCAGTGTCCCTCTGTGCCGTCCGTACGGCACAATTTGGACTTCATATGTCAGTATCCAAGTTGAAGGATGCTGCCGACGGCTACTCTCCAGGCCTGGGCCTGGAGAGTGACGTAACGAGGTGACGTATCGTCAGGGTCTCTTCCTGCTTGCATACAAAGCACCAGATTGGTGGTAATGGTTAAGGAAGGGCGCTGCTGTCGCGTTCCGAGCGTTGGGCCGTTCTGCGCCCACGGCGACGCCACCGGGCGATGACGTCATCGATGTAAGCATATCTAAATCGCGCCGGGTTGAGGAACACCTGAGCACCTCGCGGACGACCGGGAGGCGTGGGGTCATCACATTCAGGAGTCTTGGAGAGAAGCTCCTGTTTTCTTTGTTGGCGGCGGCGTCTTCGTTCTTCATCGAGGTCTTTGGGGAGCGTGATCGGCGCCGTCACGACCTCGCGTTGGGAGCGGTGCAGTGAAGCCTCGCTCTCCCAGCTCGTGGGCCCGTTCTTTGCGTAAACAGAAATTTTCTGCACTTGTCGGTGAAGGAATAACCGAGTGGAATGTCGTGGCAGCACGCGCTGCTCTTGCTGCTCAATTCCGGAATAAGAGGGGGTTGCTCACAACCGGACTTTGCGCAGTGTTCACTTCTTGGCTCGCTAGCTTTGGAGCTCGGTTGATGAGGCCCAAGTTGCGGGATCGAATACTGGCCGCGGCTGCCACATTTCCACCGCGGTTGAGACTAATCCGATGCCCTACTCTATGGCAGCTCTTCCTCTCTTCCTCATTTCATTCTCTCCTGTATTTCTTCCCTCATGATGTCCTAGTGTAGAGCGTCGAATTAGTCTCAACCAGTGTGGAATTCACCGTCTCCTTTGTCTCCTCCCTCAGGGCACTACTGAGCCGGATTTCTGGGTTTATTGGGGTTTAACGTCCCAAAGCAACTCAGGCTATGAGGGACGCCGTAGTGGAGGGCTCCAGCGTGCGTACGTACATACATACATACATGCATACATGCATACATGCATGCATGCATGCATACATACATACATACATACATACATACATACATACATACATACATACATACATACATACATACATACATACATACATACATACATACATACATACATACATACATACATACACACATACATACATGCGTGCATGCATGGAAGAAGTGGACAGAACTGGACAAGTGGACAGGACAGGACAGAAGAAGTGGACAGGCTGGGAAGAAGTGGACAGGACTGTCCACTTCTTCGTTTGTCCCTGTCTTTTCGCGCTGCATTCTTTAACCAGTATCACTGACCAACAAGCCCAAACACCACTTTTGTCATTATGTGGCGAGCGATGTGACATCACCCGAGCAGCCCACGTGACCCCCGCCTCGCGACGCCACCGCATGCATGCCTCGAAAAGGAGAAGACGAAAAGCAGTTGCGAAATCCCAAATCGCAAAAGCCTGCCACAGCTGCGCTGGATTAACGCATTAAGAGAAGCATAGTCGTCCAGGGATTTTGACTTCACTACTAGACGTCTCGGGCTGAGATCGCCGTGCGTTGCCGATGACCTTCAATGCTCAACCAAGGTCAAACCTTCAATTCACAAGTTTGAGAGAACTGGTGGTTGGCCAGAACAGAGGTCAAGCAAATGGACAGGCCAGGGGTCAAGGTCAAGTCAAGGTCAAACCGGGAACGTGAAGGTCACATCAAGGTCAACCAAAACTTGGTCACGTGATCGACTTTGGGCTTGCCGAGGAGCCTAAACGCGGCGTTTACATGATAAGGCGTGACGTCACGCCCTCTTTAACTGAGTACAGGACGGGAGGAATGCAGTGTCGTGATCGTACTTCTGGCCACGTGGGCCCGATCAAGCAGCTACCGTGAACAGTCGACAAGGCCGACGACCTCGCGACGGCGGTGGTGCAGTGGGGTGTTTGGAATGCCCCCCTCCGAGCCTAAGTGGATTAGTGCAGCGGAGTGCAGGTGACCGTGACAGCAGCGACGAAGGCAGGAGATGCGCAGGAGGTATTGTCAGCGCAACCACAGCGGAAGCAGAGGCGACGTGGCGGCGCCAGTCACGCTGGCTGTTAATCTTCTGTGTCTCCGACCCGTGTTCTGGACACCCGGCGAGGAAGCAAGTTCATTCACCCGCTGGAAGACTGCGGGAGATTCCTTTCCAGCTGGGCTGGATTAGTCAGCATCTCCCCCTTCCCATCGACCCAGCTGCGAGAGAGTGGAACAGCCCTGCCGTGGGTGGTAACACCAGCGTCTACTTCGGTCCATCCGATTGGACAGTGCTCTTCGAACTTTATTCCCCAGCCAGGGATCTGGGGAATCCGAACACTATGTAACTCGGCTGTGAGTGTGGCCGAGAGAAGCCTGCTAGCTCCAGTCGACTACGGTTGACGAAGACGTTCCCTTCCACTGAGAGTCATTCTCAGTCACCCTCTTTGTAAATAATGTAAATAAGTGTATAAAGTTTTTCGTTACCTCCCTCTAAACCCAGTCTCCCATCCTCCTCGCCCCATCACCGGTCTCCGGCCATGCTACCCGGGTCGCAACAGCCGGCACGCCTAGGAAAAAATTAACGGTACTTTAGCTTTGGTTAAACCGAGACAAGCGGTAGTTTCAAAATGGTTTAATCTGGAAAATACTAAAGAAACGCTCAACGAACAGCATAACAAGACTGTCAGGCTAAACCGTCGTGAAGCTTCTGCTTCTCACTCGGTTTAACCAACGCTAAACCACCGTTAATTTTTTAAAATTATTTTTCTGGTTTCTTATTAGTCATGGTTCTTGTTGATTGGTTTTATGAATTGGTACTGATACGTAGCCGGGAGGGGGGGGGGTCACTACTGAATCAAGTCAGCCAAGTAAAAGTTGCTGTTGGTCTGTTAGGGGCATCTTTACGGCTAACAGCTCAACGCGACCGAAGTTGATCACAATGGAGATCATCCATTGTTAGCGCCCTGTGTCATGTGTCTTCCTAGCGATCGGCTTCTGTCGCTTTAACTTGTTACCTGAAAAAATTAATTCAGTCAGTTTTCACTGCATGGCGTTGAGGACAAAACACGCCGCCAAAAAGCTAGTAAGGCCAAAGTATGAGCGTTATTCCTCGATATTCACCTCGTCTCTGCAAGCCTCAGAAAAAGCATTGTCACTGCTAGTGCAAAATATTTTCGAGCGTGCACGACCGCCAGGAACATGAAACTGCTGTACGCCGACAGCTGCTGTACAAGGATGTGGCGCCGATCATGGCTCCAGTCTGTCAAGGTCGGGCCGAAGGCCGCAGTTGGGGCCAGGCAGTTCGTCGAAGCTGCTGCGGATGGTAATCTATATACCATATCGAGGCTCCCGACTATGAGAGCCAGACAGAATGCTCCAGTTTGGGCCGTCTACCTCGTAGAAACTGTCCTGCAGGCGCTAGTCCCGAATACCCACACTCTAAACACGAATACAACTATATGGGAGCCGCCGCGGTGGCTCAATGGTTAAGGTGCTCGGCTGCTGACCCGAAAGACGCGGGTTCGATCCCGGCCGTGGCGGTTGAATTTCTTTGGAGGAGAAATTCTAGAGGCTCGTGTACTGTGCGATGTCAGTGCACGTTAAAGAACCCCAGGTGGTCGAAATTTCCGGAGCCCTCCACTACGGCGTCTCTCATAGCCTTAGTCGCTTTGGGATGTTAAACCCCATAAACCAAACCAAACTATATGGGAGTGTAAACGGAGTAAACAGTCCTCTAGTTCACTCTCTTTTATAAATGGGAGTGCACTAGAGGACAGTTTACTCCCTTTTTAAAACTGCTTTCTGTTTATACACTGCAAACACAAATACACCTATATGGGAGTAAAAAGGGAGTAAACTGTCCTCTAGCACACTCCCTTTTATAAATGGGAGTGCACTAGAGGACGCTCCCTTTTTAAAACTGCTTTCTGTTTATACACTCTAAACACGAATACAACTATATGGGAGTTAAAAGGGAGTAAACAGTCCTCTAGTTCACTCTCTTTTACAAATGGGAGTGCACTAGAGCACAGTTTACTCCATTTTTAGAACTGCTTTCTGTTTATACACTGTAAACACAAATACACCTATATGGGAGTAAAAAGGGAGTAAACTGTCCTCTAGCACACTTCCTTTTATAAATGGGAGTGCACTAGAGGACGCTCCCTTTTTAAAACTGCTTTCTGTTTATACACTCCAAACACGAATACAACTATATGGGAGTTAAAAGGGAGTAAACAGTCCTCTAGTTCACTCTCTTTTATAAATGGGAGTGCACTAGAGCACAGTTTACTCCCTTTTGTAGAACTGCTTTCTGTTTATACACTCCAAACACGAATACAACTATATGGGAGTTAAAAGGGAGTAAACAGTCCTCTACTTCACTCTCTTTTATAAATGGGAGTGCACTAGAGCACAGTTTACTCCCTTTTTAAAACTGCTTTCTGTTTATACACTCCAAACACGAATACAACTATATGGGAGTTAAAAGGGAGTAAACAGTCCTCTAGTTCACTCTCTTTTATAAATGGGAGTGCACTAGAGGACGCTCCCTTTTTAAAACTGCTTTCTGTTTATACACTCCAAACACGAATACAACTATATGGGAGTTAAAAGGGAGTAAACAGTCCTCTAGTTCACTCTCTTTTATAAATGGGAGTGCACTAGAGCACAGTTTACTCCCTTTTTAAAACTGCTTTCTGTTTATACACTCCAAACACGAATACAACTATATGGGAGTTAAAAGGGAGTAAACAGTCCTCTAGTTCACTCTCTTTTATAAATGGGAGTGCACTAGAGCACAGTTTACTCCCTTTTTAAAACTGCTTTCTGTTTATACGCTGTAAACACAAATACACCTATATGGGAGTAAAAAGGGAGTAAACTGTCCTCTAGCACACTCCCTTTTATAAATGGGAGTGCACTAGAGGACGCTCCCTTTTTAAAACTGCTTTCTGTTTATACACTCTAAACACGAATACAACTATATGGGAGTTAAAAGGGAGTAAACAGTCCTCTAGTTCACTCTCTTTTACAAATGGGAGTGCACTAGAGCACAGTTTACTCCCTTTTTAGAACTGCTTTCTGTTTATACACTGTAAACACAAATACACCTATATGGGAGTAAAAAGGGAGTAAACTGTCCTCTAGCACACTTCCTTTTATAAATGGGAGTGCACTAGAGGACGCTTCCTTTTTAAAACTGCTTTCTGTTTATACACTCCAAACACGAATACAACTATATGGGAGTTAAAAGGGAGTAAACAGTCCTCTAGTTCACTCTCTTTTATAAATGGGAGTGCACTAGAGCACAGTTTACTCCCTTTTTAGAACTGCTTTCTGTTTATACACTGTAAACACAAATACACCTATATGGGAGTAAAAAGGGAGTAAACTGTCCTCTAGCACACTCCCTTTTATAAATGGGAGTGCACTAGAGGACGCTCCCTTTTTAAAACTGCTTTCTGTTTATACACTCCAAACACGAATACAACTATATGGGAGTTAAAAGGGAGTAAACATATGGGAGTTAAAAGGGAGTAAACAGTCCTCTAGTTCACTCTCTTTTATAAATGGGAGTGCACTAGAGCACAGTTTACTCCCTTTTTAAAACTGCTTTCTGTTTATACGCTCTAAACACAAATACACCTATATGGGCGTAAAAAGGGAGTAGCTGTTCTCTCGCACACTCCCTTTTATAAATGGGAGTGCACTAGAGGACGCTCCCTTTTTAAAACTGCTTTCTGTTTATACACTCTAAACACGAATACAACTATATGGGAGTTAAAATGGAGTAAACAGCCCTCTAGTTCACTCTCTTTTATAAATGGGAGTGCACTAGAGCACAGTTTACTCCCTTTTTAAAACTGCTTTCTGTTTATACGCTCTAAACACAAATACACATATATGGGAGTAAAAAGGGAGTAGCTGTCCTCTAGCACACTCCCTTTTATAAATGGGAGTGCACTAGAGGACGCTCCCTTTTTAAAACTGCTTTCTGTTTATACACTCTAAACACGAATACAACTATATGGGAGTTAAAAGGGAGTAAACAGTCCTCTAGTTCACTCTCTTTTATAAATGGGAGTGCACTAGAGCACAGTTTACTCCCTTTTTAAAACTGCTGTCTGTTTATACGCTCTAAACACAAATACACCTATATGGGAGTAAAAAGGGAGTAGCTGTCCTCTAGCACACTCCCTTTTATAAATGGGAGTGCACTAGAGGACGCTCCCTTTTTAAAACTGCTTTCTGTTTATACACTCTAAACACAAATACACCTATATGGGAGTAAAAAGGGGTAAACTGTCCTCTAGCTCACATCCTTTTTAAAGGGTGTAAAGTTAACCTCTAGAGCACACCGTTTTAAAGGGTGTGCTCTAGAGGACAACTTTACTCCCTTTTTACTCATTTCTGTTTAGAGTGTATAGTGTGAGTGAACTGTATCTTTTCACTTCGTTTCGTCCTCTGTCGTCGGCCGCTGCTGCCGGTGGCGTAGGCCGTGCGGGACGACGCCACGTTGGTCGTGGCGCAATCACGCCGGTGATGCTATTTACTTACATAAACGCTACCTACGCTTATGCCCCACTGACCAGCTGGCGCCGATGCCTACGGATGACGTAGCACGATTACTCGTTTGACACGCCTGACGAGCATTTTCGGTGCCACTTTCATCTCGGGAAAGGAGCTGTGTGGTAGTCGGTCGAAGAATGGGCGGTGCATGGACCTTGTGACTCGGCCGGACTAGATGCCCCCCCCCCCCACTTCCCCTCACTCCAGTCTACAAATGTCAGACATAATGCTACTGTTCGGGCCAGGTATCTCGGAAGAGCTGTTGCGTGTGCGAACGCTGTGTACCAAGGTCAGACAACGCCGCATTTCGAGCCTGGTATCTACAATCGAATACAACTCAAGAAAGAAGTGGCAGTTCGCCGTCATAGGAACCCCTTCCAACCAATGGCGTCGGCCGATTCTCATGAACCTGCTACCGTGACAATGCAGGAGGGGGACTATCCCCTTGCATCTGCGACTCCCTGCGTTGTCACGTTAGCAGGCTCATGAGAGTCGGCCGACGCGATTGGCTGGAAGGCGTTCCTATGACGGGAAAAAGCCGCTTAGTTCTTGAGTTGTATTCGACTGCAGTAGAAGTTGTCGCGAGTGGAGACCGTTTTTATTGCGAAAGCAATACTACTTGCACTTTCACGCCTTTGCCGTGCCGCGGCGGTGACCACCATTGACCTTCATTTGACCTTGATTGCATTACATTGGATTAGATTGTATTAGATTAGATTAGATTGGACTGGATTGGATTCGGTTGGACTGGATTGGATTAGATTACATTACATTAGATTAGAGTAGATTACATTGGTTTGGATTGGAGTGGATTTGATTGGATATGAGTGGATTGGATTGGAGTGGATTGAATTGGATTGGATTGGATTGGATTGAATTGGATTGGATTGGTTTGGATTGGATTGTATAACCGATGCATCACCACAAGTCTAACCACAAGCACCACCACCAGCTACACTACCAGCTGTACCATGGCGTAGGTACGGATATTGCTTTCGCAATTACCGGGCTTAACCAAGCTAAGCCACAGCGAACTTTTTCCACAGCTTACACTACTCGAATTTCGACGAGCGCATATCGGTCCTGCGACGACAAAACGAGGAGTCTGTACGTGTATGTCCGTTGCTTTGGGCACGGAGTCTCCAAGGGCAGCCCACCGTTACTAACGGCCGGTTTTCGCACCGGCCGGTTTGGCAGACCCGTGCCGTAAACAAACGGAGAGGCGTGAAACTTTAAGCACGTGTTTTGGCAGCGCTAAACGAAAACACCGGAAACCGGACAAGCAAAAGCTGAGAGAAATAATTGTCCGCTTGTTACGGTTCCTTCTGTGGCGAGGAAATGCAAGTGCAAGCTGCAAGATGTTTCAAAAGGGCGTCAGTTGGTCTCCTCAGGCATCTGTGGGTTGCCATAGCAGTCGTAGGTCGTAGGTTGTCCATCAAGTCTATAAACTTTTTTATAGACATGATATATAGACAGCCTATAGATTTATGGCCATACACTTTTAGTAAACTTTTGTCTATAGACGATCTTTAGACTATAAACAGCAAAAAGGAAGTATCTATTATTAGTAGCCCAAAGAAAATATTTATATGAAGGCAGAATAGTCTATAAGGAGTCTACAGGCTTTCTATAGACCATTTTAATGAGAGTACAGTGGCTCATCAACAGCACTTTATAAGGGAACCTTTATTTCTTTTGATAAGACGTGTGTATTTTGTGTTTAATGCAGCAAATATACAAATGAAAAGTCATCAGCAATTAATATTTAAAAATGTATTCGACAGCGCTTTTATCCTACGAATGTCTTATTAGTCTCTGTAAATTCATCTTTCCCAGTTACGGCAAAAACGCTGAACGAATTAACAAATTCCCCACTGTTGCCCAGCGTTTCACATACAATACCAACTTCAAAAGCGTGAATATAGTTTTCGTATATGTTGGCAGAAATAGGCGATTTATCTGAATGGCGAAGAAATTCCTTTGTCTAACATACCTATCAGGAGAAGGCCGAAATGTGTGGAAAACCTGTTTCCAGCTCCGCATTGCACACGCCACATGGCAGTCCTAAGATAAGGGCGAAGAGCTGAAGACGTTCCGCCTCCAGCGCTGTTGTGCAAGCGTCTTTCGCCTCTGCCACTGTCTCAGAAGTTGAACAAATTTCGTTCCAGAATAATATTCAGACTCTCCTTTCGTACTTGTTTATATTCCATCCCTGCTGTCTGGCAGAGATTTTGGGTGACTCAGCGGTGATGACGAGGTCACGGGATCGAATCCCGGCAGCGGAGGCCGAATTTAGGTTGAGACGAAATGCGAAAATCATCATGTCGTGTGCGATGTCAGTGCACTTTAAAGAGTGAAATTCAGTAGAGCAGAACGTTGGGCCAGTTGATGTAGCGACATATTCAGGAAAACTTTGCGCAGAATAACACAAGACGGGAGGAAGACGGATAACTCAACACGGGGTGTGTGTGTATGTGCGTGTCTCTCCCTCCCGTCTTGTGTTATTCTGCGCAAAGTTTTCCTGAATATGTCACTTTAAAGGGCCCCAAGTGGTGTATATCAATCGGGAGTTCTCTCCTACACCATCCTTCATAAGCCACCTTTAGCCTCGGGACAGTAAACCCTGATACCGTAACATACCGTACGATGCTATCCCTGTCGAAGAACACAACCGAAAAGCTTTGGTGTTCGCAAAAGATTTCCTGTAATGTTTTTGACCAAAAACTACAAACGACAGAAATTTTCGTAATCACAAAAGTGTGTGCATTTACTACAGAAAAGTACTATAGATCTACATATACAGAACAGTTCTGCAAAAATGACTACAGTACTACAGAAAGATACTACAAAACAAAATATTCTTTCGTTACAACAAAACTCCAGAACGTTTTGTTGCATTTTTGACGCGGTTCTGTCGTTTTTTTTTTGTCGATAGGGATACGATATTATATACCACGCAACACCATCCCACACCTCATCGCACCGTAGCACACCATACCGCACCACACCGGACCGGACCGTACCACACCATACCGCACCACACCACACCGGACCGTACCACACGACACCACACACCGTAGCGTACTGAAATGCGAAGTATGCCCATGTGCTCTGCAGTTACAGCGCATGCGAAAGCTATAGATTCCCGGGTGGTCAAAACCAACATGAGACCCTCCACTGCCAATCCTCTTTCGTTCTGCCTTTCTCTCCCGCCTACCTACTTCCTTAAGGCGGGGTTCAAATCCGTCGTGAGTGCGATGTTTCCGGCTGCTTTCCTTTCCCCACGGAGCATTTGAGTCTGTATATTTCGCATATCAGCGGCACATCTCCTTCTGGCATTTTTGCCGACCTTGAGCAAGACGGAGTCGATGATATAGAGGCACATTTCTTACACCTGACTGCTCTCGGGCTACGGAGCCGCAGCAGACGAATGCTCGCCGTTCCAATCGATCGGGGGCGCCGTGAGATGCGAAGGGTGAGGTCCGCGAGCGACAGCAAGGGAGCCAGGAAATGCCAACAACCGCGACCTTGCGGAGTGGATTAAGACAATGCGATGACCACAGGAACGCTAAATAAATGCACCGACGACAAGCAACACCCATAATCGCTCCGATAGTTTTTGTTCGAGGAGATTACGATTAGATTCCAACACACCCTGTGAATGACCCTTGTTATATCGGGGGCGTGGCGTCATCAAAGAGCCACTGATAAAGAGAGAAGAGGGTCAGATTGGAATAGGAATGACTTTGGGGCTTCTTAACCACGTTTTCAACGAAGAAATTGCGATACCAATTGAAAGCTGGCCCAACCCAAATGTTCTAAAGACCCCTCCGCCCCCCATTTTTTTGAAGCACCCAATAATGGATTAAGGTGGACAAGTGGGCGGCTTATGGTGGAAGAGTGGGTCGGATTAGTGTAATCCCATGTGATAATTTAATGAAGGCGCTCGAACATTCTAGACCTGGGATTTTCAAATTTTGGCTGTGCTGGTTAAGTCCCGACCCTTTCCACCAATCCAGGAATTTCATTACGGTTTTTTTTTTAGACGACAACCTAAATACTACCGTATTAAAATAATAGGAATTGCCGGCCCCGAGGGCCTGGATAATGCGACATTCCAATTCCAATTGTATTCCTTCTGTCTCTTTGTCGCCGGCGCCATCCCACTACCTTCATCGCCCGCCTTGCCTACTCGGTGCGATGAATAACCAGAGTGGAATAGAATAGAATCCAAAGAATCGTTACATTATACCGGCTCGGTTCCCTAGTGCTCCCAACGCAGCCGCTCTAGGCGTCGTCGTCTTCAAGACGTCATTAAATGAGAATTTTTTTAAAATTTCAGTTCTCTCTTCCACCGCCTACCAGGCCGAATGGCAATGTTCGCACGACTGAGCAATTTTAGTCGAAGTTCAATTATGCGATGGGACTGTGTTATTGGTTGGTGAATATGCACTTGTCAGAAATACCTGTGCATAAATGTTGAATGTTAAGGCACTAGTTGGTCACCGTCCCCGAGCCTAAAAAGGAGGAAGGTTCCATTCTGTTTGTAAGCGGTTCTCACGTCTTATTTGTAATTAATAATTGATAACTAATAATACGCCTTGTGTATTACTGCTGTTTAATTCTTTCCGCAGTGTCTTGTGCTCTTTAAAGTATGTAAAACGAACAAGTAACTGCATATGTAATACCTATAATACCGAAACTGTGATTCACATTTATTGATCTGTTTTTTTTTTCTTTTACTCTAGAAACTGTGCTGTTTTACCCTTTACAAGTTTTCGGTCTTTTTTGTCATTGATTAAGATTTTATAGAGCACAAAAAACAACAATTGGTTTCGTACCCTGAAAGCTTTTTGATTCAAGTGGCGGAGGCTCCCTTAGCAAAAGCAAGTGTACGACAAACAGATAAGGCGGTATAAAAAATTGGAGCGGACACTTAATCTCCGACTTAAGCTCCGCCTTAAGGATATGACGCGATAGCTTTAGTGGGTTAATGCCCATATACAGGGTGTTTCACCTAAGACTTTCTGCAATTTTTCAAAATAAGCTATTTGAATTAGATGCGCGCTTTTTCTGGCATAGCATTGTCAGTGGTGTAGTGCATCATAATACAGCTAAGACGTGCTAACTAGCAGGCTTGTTAACCAATATTTAATAGTTAACTTTTAAACTATTACCGTTGGGCTCCTTAATTATTTAGAGGCATGTAGCCCATCGTAAGTGATGTCCATATCCGTTTTTAGAATTTCGAGAACGCGATTATCATCGGCGCTGTGGCCCAACAAATTTAGGCTATTTCGACGAGTTACGTGCACTGGAGAGGTTGCTTTGCCTGCAAGCTTCTCAAACCGCATGTATTTTGGCGCGATGTAGGCGAAATTTGTTGGGCCACAGCGCCGAGGATAATCGCGTTCTCGAAATTCTAAAAACGGATATGGATATTTCTTACGATGGGCTACACGCCTCTCAATAATTAAGGAGCCCAACGGTAATAGTTTAAAAGTTAACTATTAAATATTGGTTAACAAGCCTGCTAGTTAGCACGGCTTAGCTGCATTATGATGTACTACACCACTGACAATGCTATGCCAGAAAAAGCGCGCATCTAATTGAAATAGCTTATTTTTAAAAATTGCAGAAAGTCTTAGGTGAAACACCATGTATACAGAACTGGTCAATCTCTACTTAACATTCATAGGTCCCTGGGAGTCCTCATATACCCCTCCTGGCGCAGGGTTGCAGCGGTTAAGAGATGCCCCTCAGCATTGCGATGACAGCTGCTGCCACCGGTGCGGTTTGTGCGACCGATTTCATTAATTTAACTGCCATTAATTTCCATTGATTAGATCATTAACTGCCACCCGCCACAGTGGTCAGCTTGCTGTTTACAATCCGGTGGGCAGATCATGAAGCCGCATGGTTACTTGACATAGGTAGCCCTCGTGCCTCCTAGGTTGCTTCTCTGGACATTTTTTGCGCTTTCTTTTTTTTTCTGCTCTCGATCAACGATGCCGATGACGACGCCGGATTTTCTGCGACACGAGCTCCTTAACATCGTAGCTTTAAGGAGATAACATTCGGGATGATAGCATCGTTACGATCGCACTTAAATTTTTGTTTTCTCGCAATACAGAAAGGAAGGGAGTCGGAGGGGAGTGTATAATTTTTAAGGGTAAGCCTGGGGATTATCTCGGAGAAGTTCTCACCTCCTCCGAAGCTGAGGAGTGCGAATGTTATATTTATATATATATATATATATATATATATATATATATATATATATATATATATATATATATATAGTAAGAACGTAGACCAACGTTTGAAACGCTTGAAACAATTTATTGATGTTTCGACCGTGGAACGGCCTTCGTATATATATATATATATATATATATATATATATATATATATATATATATATATATATATATATATATATATATGCACACGCACTAAACAAACTTGGCGTCCTCTCAACAACATTTTGAAAGAAGTAAATTTGATAGCATTTAGAAGTTTGCCCACCCCCAAACGTACCAGAAAACCCTCAAATTTTGGCAGTACGCCCACCCCAGAAAATAGATTTAGGTGGATCAGTTGGTGCATTAAGGTGGGGAAGAGAGGGTTAGTATACTCCCATTTCGTAATTCTATGAAATGTGCTCGATCATTCTAGCCATCAGATTTTCAAATTTGGCGGTGCTGGTGACGTCACGACCCTCGCGATCAATGAGGGAGTTTCGCTGCCGTGAAACCCGGTAGTTTGTGCAAGGCCTAAACGCTAACGCATTAAAAATTCGCGTTACGACACTCGAGAGGTGTGGCTCTTCGAAAGGGTGAAAGCGTTGCTCGGACGGCCTCCCACCACGTCCTAATACAAGGCGCGCCGCATTAATATCGCCTGTGTAGGATTTCCGCCCAATCAGAGGCGGCTCACGGCAGTAGCGATGCGTCGACCGCATAAACAGTGACAGACAACGATGATAGCGCTCGAATGAGAGAGGAGGATGACGACGTCGATGGGAAGAAGAGGAGGAGGGAAGCCACGGGTTGTTTCGAGATGCAATAAATGGAAACAGAAGCGGCGCGATTAAAAGCAAACCAAAGACCGCGCGTTTCGATGGCACGCCAGCAGTATCATGGCCAGCAGCAACCTGCCGACCCGCTGTCCCCGACTTTGCTTCGTTTATTACATTTTCTTTTTCCTTACCTCCTCTCCATCTGATACCTACAGGGCCCACTTTTACCGCTGTTTCTTTTTGTACAAATTGTATAAGCCTCCGATGTACGAGCTGGGAAGGCAGGTGGGCACAAGACGGGGAGGGGGGAGTTGGGTGAGAGTGAGGGTAGAGAAGGAGAGCCGCGGGTAATAAGAGGGAGGGGGGGGGGGACAGCAGTTGTAGCAGAACCAGTCCGTCTTAGCTACCCTTCCTCCAGCGTACAAAACGAAGTAAAACAAAACGCCGTACGGAACAAGACAAGGAGTTGACTGGCACGCGTGAGAGTCAAAGAAGAACGGAGAAGAAAAATGGCGAGCGCGAGGGAAACGGAGCTCGGAAGAGTGGTGGGTGAGGAGGAAACGGCACGTGTCGTATCTGGGCCTTCACTCTTCCCCTGTTTACGCCGACTCAGCCCCCTTCTCTTTCTCCCCTCTCCCTCTCCACCCCTACTCCCTCCTCGCAGTTCCTCTCCGGGCCATTACTGCGGACCCGTGTGCCGCCGCTGCTTCCTCTGCTTTCGAGCGTCTGTGCGCTCGCTCTGACATCGCCGCATCGCTCGCCCGTCAACTGCAGTTTGCGTCTCCTCCTTCCCTCGCTCTCTCCTCACCCCACCCCCTCCACACTTTGTTATGAGCGGCTATGTTTTCGCGCATAGGTTCAGATCTCGCATCTATATTTTCCGCACCCTCTACCTCTGATCGCGCACAGTCTCTCCGTCGTCTCCGCATCGTTACTTCTGCCGGGAGGTAATGGAGGAAGACTGTGTGGAGGGAGAACGGGGGAGGGGAGAGAAAGATCTTTTCTTTCGGCTTCCAGGCCAAAGTAACGTTTGTAGCCGTCGTCATGAGACCGGCCAGCCAAGAGTCCGCCAATTCGGACAACTAACGGGCAACAGCATCCGAAAGACAGCGCACCCCCCTCCCCGAGCTGTAGCGTGTGGCTGCTAAACCGCGCGTGCATGTGTTTATTCCACGACGCGCGCGCTCCAACCTGTTTTTCCCACGTGTCGAGCAGAGCTGCAGGGTCGCAGCTAGGACGTTGCACGGAGCGACCGTCCTCCTATTCGGGGTACTTCCTCGCCCGGTCGTTTACTGCACGATGCTTTTTCCACGGACTACGACGGCTCGGCGTGCAGAACGCTCGCGATGATACTGACAACTAAGTATTACCCGCAGCGGTTGGTAGTACTTGTAGGGAGGTGAGAGAAGACAAATAGCCAGACTCCTGACAGCTTACTGTCCCCCTAGTTGAGTAGCACCTAACAACACTTGGCTTCGGCGCTCTACAAGTAGTGCCGTTCTACCAGACAAGTTTGTAAGCCACCGCCACGTGTTGGTAGCTTCCACTCCATTGCGGGTGAGTTGTAAGACCTAGCAAAATTTATAATGTTTGTTTGACGTGCCAGTTTTAACGTTCCAAATCTGCACGTGGCCGCGGAGAAACAGCGTAGTCCACCTACAGTCGTGTCCTATAATTATCGCGTTGA